>NC_073381.1:21891612-22114112 GCF_028641065.1 Leucoraja erinaceus | reverse complement strand
ACACAGACACACACACACACACACACACACACACACACACACACACACACACACACACACACACACACATACACACACGTACACACACACACACGTACATGCCCACACACACGCACACACACACACAGACCGCACACACAAAACACACAGCGCACACACACACGCACGCACACACACACACCGCACACACCGCACGCACACACACACACACACTCTCTCTCTCTCACACTCTCTGTTAATTTAATGCCGATCTCTGTTTCTTCCCTGTAGATCTCTTTAAAAAGCTCTCCAAAGTCCCCGCGAAACTCAACCGCTTTTGATTGGGACTTGAGCCATACATTCTGTGGTACTTTACAGTCCAAACGCCAACTATTTTCCGGCAGACAGGAGCTCAGACCATCTTCGGGTCGTGATAGATGCATTGGTCACAGAGCCAGCCCTGAGCAGGAAGCTGAAGAAATGGAGAATCACTATGAAGAAGTAAGGAAAGTTTGCACAGTACTTGAAACACTGAGTGATAGAAAATATTTATTGAGCAGGGTTCAGTGACTATATTGTAGGCAAATCACAAGGTTGTTTCTACCACACTAAAGTGTACATTAATGATTAGCTAATCTTGAACCACAATTAGACATCACCTGATTTCACTCTGAAAATGACATTTTAATCTCCAGTGTACGTAACCTGTGACCACAATGAGATTGTTTGAGTCGATTGTTACCACCCCCACCTATTTGCCTATGTTTTGTACACCTCAGTAGAGTAGCTAATAGTCGTTTATCACCATAATCCAGATGCATGGAACCTTGTCATGTTTTTGTATCAGTTTTATTCTCATTGTTTATGTGCACATCCTTCTTCCATTGCATCTTGACATTATTGATTGTTTCATTTTGCAACAATTCTGAAAAATGTGGCCATTTTCAAAATGACACAGCATTTTATTCATATAAAAAGATATATTGGAGATTGAAAATCACATTTTGGGAAGGATGTGGGATCAGAGAGACCCAGAGCTGTGCACATCTCTGAAGATGCAGAGTGAGTTGGCCAGGCTGCTTCACACAAAATCACAAGCCTTGTAGACAGAGATGTGGCATACAAAAGCTAAGTGGATGTTGAGAACCTCTATAAATCAGAGTGAGGTGGTTTAGTTTAGTTCAGAGATACAGCATGGAAACAGGCCCTTGGGCCCACCGAGCCCATGCCGACCAACGATCACCCGATCACACTTGTTCTATGTTATCCCACTTTCTCACCCGTTCCCTGCACATTAGGGATCATTTAAAGAGGCCAATTAGCCTACAAACCTGAATGTCTTTGGGATGTGGGAGGAAACCAGAACACCTGCAGGAAACTCACACGATCACAGGGGAAAACATGCAAACTCCACATACACAGCACCCGAGATCAGAATTGAAGCCAGGTCTCTGGTACTGTGAGGCAGTGGCCCTACCAGCTGTACCACTGTATCACCCCTGTACCACCTATCACCCCTGCACCACTGTATCACCCCTGCACCACTGTATCACCCCTGCACCACTGTATCACCCCTGCACCCCTGCACCACTGTATCACCCCTGCACCCCTGCACCACTATCACCCCTGCACCACTATCACCCCTGCACCACTATCACCCCTGCACCACTATCACCCCTGCACCACTGTAGCACCCCTGCACCACTGTATCACCCCTGTATCACCCCTGCACCACTGTATCACCCCTGCACACCCCTGCACCACTATCACCCCTGCACACCCCTGCACCACTGTATCACCCCCCTGCACCACTATCACCCCCTGCACCCACTATCACCCCTGCACCACTATCACCCCTGCACCACTATCACCCCTGCACCACTGTCACCCCTGCACCCCTGTATCACCCCTGCACCACTGTACCACCCCTGCACCCCTGCACCCCTCCACCACCGTATCACCCCTGCACCCCCCCTGTATCACCCCTGCACCCCTGTATCACCCCCTGCACCCCTGCATCACCCCTGCACCACTATCACCCCCTGTATCACCCCTGTACCACCCCTGCACCCCTGTATCACCCCTGTATCACCACTGTACCACCCCTGTACCACTGCACCCCTGCACCCCTGCACCACTGTATCACCCCTGTATCACCCCTGCACCCCTGTATCACCCCTGCACCACTGTATCACCCCTGGACCACTGTGCCAAGTGAGGTTGCTCTCTTTAGAGTGGTGGATAGATGTACAGTAACTTGAGATATTTAATGTTATGATTATTTGGATGGAGTAAATTAGGGAGACACAGTAGTGGTAGATCCACTGCCTCACAGCTTCAGAAACCCCAGTTCAATCCTAACTTCCGGTGCTATCTGTGTGGAGTTTTCACATTCCCCCCTGGACCGAGTGGGTTTCCTCTGAAATGTGCAGGTTTAGGAGATTAATTTGAAACATAGAAACATATAAAATAGGGGTAGGAATAGGCCATTCGGCCCTTCGAGCCTGCGCCGCATTCAATATGATCATGGTTGATCATCCAACTCAGTATCCTGTTCCTGCCTTCTCTCCATATCCCCTGATCCATTTAGCAACAAGGGCCACATGTAACTCCCTCTTAAATATAGCCAATGAACTGGCCTCAACTACCTTCTGTGGCAGAGGATTCCACAGATTCACCACTCTCTGTGTAAAAAATGATTTTCTCATCTCGGTCCTAAAAGACCCTTATCCTTAAAGGCTTTAGTGGCTGTAAATTTTCCCCAGTGTGTAGGTGAGATCTAGATTCCAGGGAAGGGGCAGAGTTGATGGGAATGTGGGGAGAATAGGTTACAGGGGGAAAATTAGTAGGGAATGAGATTATTCTGTGTTGACATAGAATCACAGAGCAATCCCATTCCCCATTAATGGGCTGATAAATTCACTTTCTAAATTGAAAGGAAACAGGAAATGTATCAAAACTTTCTCATTCTTTTCCGATAAGTTATGAAAACTTCCTATTAGCAGATGTTTAACTGCACGACACAGATTTAAGATGCATCCCAAGAGGAGTAAAAAGGTTATTGTGTAGGAAGGAACTGCAGATGCTGGTTTAAACCGAAGAGAGACACAAAATGCTGGAGTTACAAGTTATAGAATTGGGCTATTTGTCCCATCGAGTCTATTCTGCCATTCAGTCATTGCTGTTCTTTGCCTCCTAATCTCAATTTCCTGCCTTCTCCCCATAAGCCTTGACAGTCATTCTAATCAAGAATGTGTCTAGTTCTGCCTTAAAAATATCCATTGACTTGGCTTCCACAGCTTTCTGTGGCAATGAGTTCCACAGATGAACTATCCTGACTACAGATGTTCCTCCTCACTCCTTTCTAAAAGAGCACCCTTTAATTCTGAGTATGATCTCTGGTCTTAGACTAACCTAACCAGTGGAAACATCCTTTCCACATCCACTCTCTCTATGCCTTTCATTATTCAGTAAGTTTCAATGAGGTCCCTCCCTCATCCTTCGAAACTCCAGTGAGCAGAGGCTTAGTGCTGTCAAACACTCATCATATGCAAACCCACTCAGTCCTGGAATCATCCTTGTAAACCTCCTCTGGACCCTCTCCAGAGCCAGCACATCCTTCCTCAGATTTGGGGCCCAAATGTGCTCACAGTAGTCCAAAAGCAGCCTGACCAGCGCCTCATAGAGCCTCAGCATTACATCTCTGGTGTTACAACTCAGCGGTTCAGGCAGCATTTCTGGAGAGAAGTAATGAGTGATGTATCAGGTCTGAAGATGGGTCTCGACCCGATATGTTACCCATTCGTTCTATCCAGAGATGCTGCCTGTCCCACTGAGTTACTCCAGCATTTTGTGTCTAAAAATGTTGTTGTGCTTTGCCCAAAAAGGTGTTGGAGGCTGATTTTGCAACAACATTAGAAAATATCATTGAATGAAGATCCAACGGGAAATAAAGTCTGCTTTAAAACAAAGGAATGAGTCTAATTAGGTGGCTTTTTCACAGAACACAGCCACCGTCTCTTCTGTTGAAAGCGCTTTACCATCATGTCAGTGTGGACCCTCAGCATTGTCTGCTGGGGGAAATTAATCCTCGTTTTTAATTCCGTGCCACAGTTGAGTAGTTCTTCTGTGGAGACTGCTTTTGTTCATCGTGATCCGAGACTGAATGACGATAACCACGTTCTGATCCAGTGTGTGTGATTATCAGCAGATTAACCAGTAACGCAGCCCGGGACGTCAGCCCGCCTGCAGATCACTCAGCCATTCTCCCAGGGGATTAACACTTGTGCTGCTCTTGCCCATTTTATTGGAAGAGTTCACAGGAATCGGATGCACAGAAATAATTTGTAAACTGACCACCGGACGGAGCAAAATCTAATTCGCTGACGTCGTCTACAATGATTCCTCGTCTGCAACTTGCGTCAGATTAAAATTTGGCAAACTGCTACTGTTTTCCATAATACAAGCTTGTGCAGCCTGGATACAAACAGTAGCTGTGACTAGGAATCATTGATTTAGTTCATTTTTGGAGTGTCCGCAACAGAAAATGGGCTATGAAAGTAACCAGATCAGTCAAGTGCTTAATTGCCACATGCAAAAGGACCTGAACAATGAAGCTTTTCAAAATGTAGAAACTGCAGATGCTGGTTTATACCAAAGATATAGACACAATGTGCTGAGTGCATGTCAAGCAGCATCTCTGGAGTAAATGGATAGGTGACGTTTCGGGTCGGGTCTGAAGAAGGGTCCCGACCAGAAACGTCACCCATGTTTTTCAGTATCAGAAACATAAGATAAACGATCTTTGACCTGGAAAGTCAAGAGTCAAAAGTGTTTTATTGTTATATGTCCCGGATGGGACAATGAGATTTTTACTTGCTGCAGCACAACAGAATATGTGAATATGTAAACATTGTACATAATGGGGGAGGAGAAAAAAAAAAAAGAAAAAGTTCTATAAATAACAAATACAGTGCAAATAGCAAATAATAATAGTCTTTTGCAGTTCAGAGCTTATTTGTTGTTGTGTTTAATAGCCTGATGGCTGTAGGGAAGAAGCTGCTCCTGAACCTGGACGTTACAGTTTTCAGGCTCCAGTACCTTTTTCCTGATGGCAGTGGTGAGATGAGTGTGTGGCCAGGATGGTGTGGGTCCTTGATGATTTTGGCTGCCTTTTTGAGGCAGCGACTACGATTGATCCCTTCGATGGTGGGGAAGTCAAAGCCGGTGATGGACTGGGCAGTGATCACAACTTTTTGTAGTCTTTTTCGCTCCTGGATGTTCAAGTTGCCGAACCAGGCCACGATGCAACCAGTCAGAATGCTCTCTATCGTGCAGCTGTAGAAGTTTAGGTGAATCCTTTTCGACATGCCGAATCTCCATTATCTTCTCAAGAAGTAGAGTCGCTGATGTGCCTTCTTTATAATTGCATCGGTGTGCTGGGTCCAGGAAAGATTTGGCGACCACAGTTGTGTTGTCGGCGAACTTGATGATGGAGTTCGCATTATGTCTGGCTACGCAGTCATGGGTATAGTGAGTAAAGCAGGGGGCTGAGCACGCAGCCTTGAGGTGCTCCTGCAGTAATTGTTACTGAGGATGAAGTGGTTCCTCCAATTCGAACAGACTGTGGTCTGTGGATGAGGAAGTCAAGGATCCAATTGCAGAGGGATGCGCAGAGGCCCAGTTTCATGGGTTTGATAACCAGCTTGGAAGGGATGATGGTATTAAATGCCGAGCTGTAGTCTATAAACAACAGGCTGACGTAAATGTTTTTAGTCCAAGTGGTCCAATGCGGAGTGGAGAGCCAGTGAAATTGCATCCTCCGTTGACCTGTTGTGGCAGTATGCGAACTGTAGTGGGTCGAGGTTCTTATCGAGGTAGGAGTTGATGTGCACCATAACCAACCTCTCAAAGCACTTCATCACCCCTGGTCGAAGTCATTGAGGCACATCACCTTATTCTTCCTGGGCACCGGTATTATTGATGCCCTCTTAAAGCAGGTAGGGGCCTCTGACCTCAGAAGCGATAGGTTGAAAATGTCTGCAGAAACTCCCGCCAGTTGGTCTGCACAGGTCTTGAGAACTCGACCAGGTATACCGTCAGGTCCAGGCGCTTTCCGAGGATTCTCCCTATCGAACTGTGCGT
The DNA here is from genome assembly GCF_028641065.1 of Leucoraja erinaceus. Taxonomy (NCBI): domain Eukaryota; kingdom Metazoa; phylum Chordata; class Chondrichthyes; order Rajiformes; family Rajidae; genus Leucoraja; species Leucoraja erinaceus. The sequence goes on along the minus strand of NC_073381.1, from coordinate 22,107,989 downwards.
AGAACGCATTGAGCTTGTCAGCGAGTGATACTCTGCTGTCGTTTGAACTACCTCCTGATTTCACCTTGTAGCAGTTTGAGTCTCCTTCCACACAGATGCTGCATGATCTGCTGAGTGTTTCCACCATTTTCTCTTTATATATCAGACTTTGTTTTGCAAAGTTCTATGGTTATTAATGTATTTATTTTTTAAATTATTTTATTATCTGTGGATATTGAGTCTATGAGCCTGTTAAATTGTTGCAAGTAAGAATTTAATTGTTCCGTTGTCAGTGTGTATGACAATTAAATGCACTTGACTCTTGATTTGTAGCAGTTGTATTTTCATTGTCTTTCTCCTACGCAATACTAATGCAGCGCTGCAGGTATGTGGGGGCCTGGCTTTCAGAATGAAATGTGTAGGAAGGAACTGCAGATGCTGGTTTACACTGAAGATAAATACAAAATGTTGGAGCAACTCAGTGGGACAAGCAGCATCACTGGAGAGAAGGAATGGATGGCTTTTTGGGTCGAAACCCAAACTTCTTCAGACGGTGGTTGTTCTGAGAAAGAGGAGATGATGGAAACACTCAGCAGGTCATGCGGCATCTGTGTAGAAGGAAACAGATTTGCCAGGTCAATAATTTTTTATCTTGTGTTTCTGATACTGAAACAGATGGGTGACGTTTCGGGTCTGGACCCTTTCTCAGACCCGACCCGAAACGTCGCCTATTCCTTCTCTCCAGAGATGCTGCATGTCCCGTTGAGTTACTCCTGCATTTTTGTGTCTATTTTCAGAATGAGCTGTTATGTGAGGTCCTCTTAGCTCTTTCAGATGAACATTAAAAATCATCTGGTCTGAGTTTGAAAACGACTGGTCCCAGCCAATATTAGCTATTCCACCAAAGCCCTGAACAGATTATTTAGCCACTGGTACATTGGTGTTTACAAGATCTTGAGGCAACGTTTCCCACATTAACATTTATAACACAATGGTTGCTGAGACTGAGAATATGTTTAAAATAAAAATATTGAATGTTTAAAATAAAACAGTCAATTCTGCTGCCGAGACTGTGAGATACACCACACAAATACGTCTCTCTGCAAATACATTCTTACAAGATACAAGATGTATTTTAATTGTCATTGGACCCCTTGATCCTTACATTAAAACACATGTATTTTACATGACTTTCGCTGTGATCCAAATTTCACTTCCACTGCAAAAATTTCAGGAGTCAAAGTCAAAGCATCGATGGTGATTGTCCCGCGGCCATATGATGCAAGGCAACACCGGGTATTTGTTAAGCCCCCGGCGTGCGCTCGCAGAGTCCCGCGGTTCCAGCCGTATTTAGGCACTCTTCAACCCCGCAACTCGCAGTCAGAGGTAAACATGTATTTTATTGCTATCCTTTTAAATTTATTTTGACTTTTGGTCATTTCACTTTGTAAAAATTTCAGGAGTCTGCATCCAAATATTCTGGCAACGTATTTGAAACGGTAGGTATTCACCGCAGCAGTCAGAGGAGAGGCTCCGTGCATCAAAATCACAGGCCATGCAAATTGATCTGCACCTTGAACAACAGTGGACAGGATGTGCGTAGCTCGCCTAACAATGCAAACGCAGAGACTAGGCCGCCTAACGGAAGCCAAGCAACACTCTATATATCTACTGGATTCAAAGGAACTTGGAAAAAGGTAATATCTTCCAGCATTGCATGAGTAAATTGTATTATGTTATCTATAGCAGTGAGTACCAAGGTATTATTGTTACATTCCACTCCTAAGAGATGACATTATTTTTCTTCTGACTTCATCTCCCTATTTTCTTGTAATCATCCCTGTTCTGGGACCCCAAAAATGTGAAGGATAAGATTATAAGACATATAGGAACAGAATTAGGCCATTCAGCCCATTGAGTCTACTCCGCCATTCTATTTTCTCTCTCGACCTATTTCTTCTCCATCTTCTCGTAAAATTTGACACCCTCACTAATCCCTGATTTGGAAATATCCAATGTCTTGCCAAGGACCTTTACTTTGCCCATACCCTAGCTCCATGTTATCCCAGTTTCACACCCTACATGCTCGTGGCAAATTTACAAAAGCCAATTCACCTACAAACATGCATGTCATTGGAATGTGGGATAAAACTAGATGGAGCACCCAGAGGAAGCCCACATATTCACAGTGTGTGTGCAAACTCCATACGGACAGCACCGATAGTCAGGAACAGAAGGTCATAAGGAATAGAAGTAGAATTAGGCCATTTGGCCCATCAAGTCTACTCTGCCATTCTATCATGGCTGATCTATCTCTCCCTCTTTACCCCATTATCCTGCCATCTCCCCGTATCCTCTGATACCTGTCTCTGAACCCGGGTCATCGAATGCCTGTCATTGAACCCATGTCTCTGGCACTAAAAAGAAGCAGCTCGATTGCTGTGCCACTATGCCACCCCATTCAAACCCAGGTCACTGGTCAAGCAGTCATGTTGGCTTTTGCACAGAGACCAGTTATGTAGAAATTATGTCCCAAAATAAATACCTTGCCACAAACATTACTGAAACGGGCGGCACAGTGGCACAGCGGTAGAGTTGCTGCCTTACAGCACCAGAGACCCGGGTTTGATCCTGAGTACGGGACATGTCTGTACGGAGTTTGTTCGTTCTCCCCGTGACCAGCGTGGGTTTTCTCTGGGATCTCCAGTTTCCCTCCTGCACTCCAAAGGCATATAATTTTGTAGGTTAATTGGCTTGGTGTAATTGTAAATTGTCCCTAGTGTGTGATCGTGTTAGTGTGCGGTGATCGCTGGTCGGCGGGGACTTGGTGGGCCGAAGGGACTGTTTCCGCTCTGTATCTCGAAACCAAAGTAAACTAAACTCCACCACTTCTGATTTGTACTTTTGTTATAGGTCAGTATTACAGTGTGTAGCCAGATGGGAAGTCTGGGAATCAGCATTGCTGGAGGAAAGGGATCAACTCCATATAAAATCAACCCTGAAGTAAGTTTCTCTAAGTGAAATGTGAATTGAAATAGCATGGAAGTACTTGCCTACTGGAAAATATTTTTTTTCTCAGTATAGATTATTTATTGATTTGATATCTCTCCTTGCTGTTGGTGTTGGCAATTTTCAGACTTGAATCTACTTTGCCAGGTACATGAGATTTGCTTTATTTAACAGAGGTGTGGATTGAATAGAAAAGACAGCTAGTCCTACACTTGAGTCTTCAAGTGCCTTTGCATTAGATGAAGACACTTGATCTTAAGTGAGTGAAATGAGGAGCTGGATATAAATCAGCCTTTTTATAATCTTTGCTTTGTTTTATGTTTACACGCACATACCTCTACAGCAGGTTCTGTGAAGCAAATGTTGGGTCTATCTTATATGGACTACTTGTCAGAATGTGGGTGCCTTATCTCACCTTAATACTAGCCCTAAGACATAGGGGCAGAATTTGGCCATTTGGCCCCAGTCTGCTCTGCTATTTGATCACGGCTGATCTATTTTCTTTCTCAACCACATTCTCCTGCCTTCTCCCTGTAACATTTGACGCCCTCATTAATCAATGACCTATCAATCTCCGCGTTTAAAATACCCAGTGACTTGTCTTCCACCACTATCTGTGGCAATTCTTATGGATAGCGGAGTTAAGGGATATGGAGAGAAGGCATGAACAGGGGGGGAATTCTCTGCCACAGAAGGTAGGGGAGAGTAGGAGAGAGGGGGGGGGGGGAGGGGGGGGAGTGGGGGGGAGGGGGGGGGGAGGGGGGGGGGGGGGGGGGGGGGGGGGTGGAGGGGGGGGGGGGGGGGGGGGAGGGGAGGGGGGGGGGGAGGGGGGAGGGGGGAGACGGGGGGGAGGGGGGGGGGGGGAGGAGAGGGGGGGGGGGGGAGAGGGAGGGGGGGGGGAGAGAGGGGGGGGAGGGAGGGGGGAGGAGAGAGGGGGGGGGGAGGGAGGGAGGGGAGAGGGAGAGGAGGAGGGAGGAGGAGGGGGGGGGGGAGAGGGGAGAGGGGGGGGGGGGGAGAGACAGTGCTTTTTTACTTCAACCCAAACCCAAACAACTATTTGCAGGCAGTGCTTTTTTACCTCTAACCATATTTTCATTTTCAAACCAAATTAAGGGTACTCACAGTGCTGTAGACATTTGTCAGTGTCATTCAAAGCTCTGATTGAGGCACACCACTTGCAGAGACTGATTGAGGCACACCACTTCCTGGTTTTATATAGTCGCTCCCCCTCCCTCCAGCAGGGGCAGCAGAGAGAATGGGGAATGTTGTAAAAACATTAATATCTCTGTCAATTTTCATCAACGGGAAAAATCCTCGGCACACACGTGGCGGAGGGGGGCTCTGAGCAAGGTGGCCAAAAATGACGGCCGTAGGTGGCGGCGTACTCTCGGAAACCGCAGCACAGAAAGCCAAAACCGGTCAAGAACAGAGTTTTAGTAATATAGATATTTAATGCTCTCTTGTATAGTTGTTGCAACGTCATTTGTAGAGTTATTAGCCAGCGCTCATAATGCACTTTGTGCATGGTGCCAGGTGGTATACTGCCAGGTGTGTGCAACTCAGCCAAGCTTTTTACGATGCTAATTATTGTCGTTGGCACGTATTCCTGATAGCTGCTGCCCTCTGGAGTTCAAATCGAAGTTACTTTTTGCTACCTGCCTGCAAAGCTCCATTTTAAATAGTTTTCTCCATACCTGCACAATGGAGTACTTCTCGTTTGAGAGAGAGCGGGCGTTGCCCTGCGACCAATACACTTTGAAGTATCCGGGAAGTTTAGTACTACAACAGCTTTTTAAAATACATTTGGGCATGTACATGCATAGGAAAGGGTTTGATGGCTATGGGCCTAACATGGGTAGGTGGGACTAGTGCAGATGGGGCATTTTGTTCGGCATGGACAAGGTGGGCAAATTGGCTTGCTTCCATGCTCTATGTATGATTCTAAGACTATGTCACATGCAAGTTCAGCTTGGGCCTGTGTGATGGCAGTAAAATGTCACAAAGCTCTTCAGTATAAAGTAATTCGACTCAAATCTTATCCTCTCATACTGATAAAGTAAACTCACAAGTTTCTTTTGTTTTAATATCCCAATAAGTTTAAAACTTTTTTTTTTATTATTGGGGCTTTAAGTCATGTCTGGCATGTTCTCTGGTTCAGTCCGACTATTATAGATGCAGCCGGGACCTTGAGCATTCTTTCAAAGAAGACAATTAGAAGTAATGTATTGTTTTAGAATAAAATGTGCTTGCATTCATTAAAAAGCAACCCACGCACTCGATCAATATCTGAACAAGAGAGCTAATGTTTTGCCAGTGAATTATTTTCTCCCTCACTCATGTGTGTTTTCTATTAGGTAATGTTTTTAATCCATTATTTCTTTTGTAAAAGTGTTGGCTAATGATTTAAATATTTCCTACGCCATCCTGTTGAAGGTTTGCAGTTATCAAACTTTGATTATTGATAAATGAAGGGAAGGTCTATAGCAAACCTGCAGGTTAAAAGCTACATAAATAGATGGAAAGACAATACCTAATGCCTCTTAGAAAAAGTAATTGTACCAGATTCCACCACCACTTCCGGCAGTATGTTTTATTCACTAAGTAAAAATAAAAAAACATCCATCAGATTCACTTTAAATCTCCTACTTTTTGGCTTAACTGCGTACTCTCGTTTTTATTGGTAGATATATGGATTCTCTCCCCCAATTTCTGCCTCTTATAATCTTATGTATTTCTATCTGGTCACCCTTAAGTCTCGTTTGCTCCAGGAAAATTAAACCCAACCTATCTGATCTTTCCCCATAGTTCCCCAAGTGCCCCAAACCAGGCAACATCCTGGTGAATCTCCTCTGCCATCCACGTCCTTCCTAGAGTCAGGCAGCCTCCGTGGAAAGAGAGATGGGTTGAAGACTCGTCTTCAGGACTCGTAAAAGGGGAAAGCATGTGTGTTGTAAGTAGCAGTGGGTGGGGAAGAAAATGAATCTCTCTCATTGGGTGGTTCAAGTTGCCAGATAGCACCAGAGACAGCCTAATTACTGAAGCAATCCCTGCTGTTCCCCATCAGAATCATTCTCCATGTTATATAGTGCATCGGTGCATGGAACCAGGCTCTTTGACACGCCAAGTCTGTGTCAGTGATCTTGCATCTGTTTACACTAATATTATTTTTTCACCATTTACGCAAATATTGTCCATTCATATTCTTATCAATACTACCCAGATTTTACAACTCACCAATAAATGAGTGGGAACTTACAGTGACCATTTAACCTTCCAACCGTGGATGTCTTTGGGATGTGGGAGGAAGCCCAAGATTTAACAGGGAGATTGTGCAAACACCACATGGACAGCAGCAGAGGTCGAGATTGAACCAGGGTTGTTGGAGCTGTGAGGCTGCAGCTCTTATAGCGGTGTTATTGCTCTTCCCACTGTCCAATCTAAATCTCCATTCACCTCCCTGCAACATAAAACTAACTTTTGAAAGTGAATGTGAAAAAATAAACATTTTCTGTTTTTATTTCAAATTTGGAACATCTGCAGTATTTTTGATTTACAGTAAAACTAACAAAGTGCTTTGTTAAGCAAATGAACTTGCAGAGAGCAATGGAGCATTACTTATTTTACTATGAACCCTTCTCCAATACAGGCACCTGCTTCCAGTTAGTTAAATTAAATGTACTGTAACAATATATACAGAGAGTAGTTGAATACATCGTACAATTTGTTAATGGGTTCACTCCCAATATTACACAAGCCATCTGCTGAGTAAGACTGCAAAAATTCTCTCCTATTTCAAATGTTATTAGCATAAGGAACACGTCTCTGAATTAATTCCAGGAGATATACCATACAGTTGTAAAATTCTTCTTATGTGAACAGCTTCTGTGAATGTAGTGCAAAAACTGCAAATTCTGCAAACACTAAGCGGGTCGGACAGCAACTGTGTAAAGAGAAACAGTTAACGTTTGTTCTGATGAAGGATCGCAGACCCAAAATGCTGATTGTTTCTCTCTCCACAGACACTGCCTGATCTGCTAAGTGTTTCCAGCATTTTTCTGATTTTGTTTCAGATGTCCAGAATTTGCAGTTTTTTTCTCTCTGATTTATTTTTTATTGACTGAAAAACTATTTGCTCTTTTATTTTGGTTTTCTTATGTGAGGTGGAAGGGGAAATAGATTGGCTATTTTGAGTAAATCATTGACTAAATGATGTACAAAAAGCTCAAGTTTAAAAAAAAAAATAGTTTGAAGACGGGTCCAGATCCGAAATGTCACCTTTCCATTTTCTTCTGATATGTTGCCCGTCCTGTTGAGTTACTCCAGCGCTTTGTGCCTTTTGCACAAAAGTCTTATAGTCAGAGTTATTGAGTCATACAGTATGGAAACAGGCCATTCAGCCCTACTTACCCACACTGACCAACATGTCCCATGTACATTAGTCCCGCCTGCCTGCATTTGGCCCATGTCGCTCTAAACATGTCCTATCCATGTACCTGTCCAAATGTGTCTTAAACTTTGCAATAGTACCTGTCTCAACTACTACCTCTGGCAGCTTGTTCCATACACCCACCACCCTTTGTGTCAAAGAGTTACACGTTCCGTTTCTATTAAATCATTCCCTCCTCACCTTAAACTTATGTCCTCTGGTTCTTGATTCTCCAACTCTGGGCAAGTGACTCTGTGCATCTACTTGACCTACTCCTCTCATGATTTTGTACACAATCACCAGCAATATGCTTGTTATTACAGCACTTTGTGTCCTTTTGTACAAAATACTTCTTGGATTCACTCAAGGATCTTGTTAAAACATGCAACAGTGGTGGTGTTCAGAGGATTATGAAACTTCTAATTTCAAAACAAAACTCCTGCTGCAATTACTGTAACATACTGATTGATGGTATCTGTACCAGGGGATCATCATTTCAAAAGTCTCGAGGGGTGGCCCTGCTGATTTGGCAGGTTTACGAGTTGGAGACATCATGTTGGAGGTATGTTGCATACAAGAGCTTTTTCTGTTGTTCCTGTTTCATTCCTGGTAACATTTGAAAGGCGTTCCTGAATTGTATCCTTGTTTGAGTAGATCAGGCCGATTTGACGTAACGCCGTGGCAGCACGGTGATGGAGCGGTGGAGTTGCTGCCTTACATCACCAGAGACCCGGGTTTTAATCCTGGCTGCGGGTGCCGTCAGTATGGAATTTGCATGTTCTCCCCGTGACCTGTGTGGGTTTTCTCCGGGTGCTCTGGTTTCCTCCCACAGTCCAAAGATGTACAGGTTTGGAGGTTAATTGGCTTGGTAAAAATTGTAAATTGTCCCTACTGTGTGTAGGATAGTATTAGTGTACAAGGATCGCTAGTCGACGTGGACTCGATGGGCCGAAGGGCCTGTTTCTGTGCCGTATCTCTAAACTAAACTAAAGAAATAAAAGAAAAGTTGCTATTATATAAGCTCCTTCCTGAATTGGATCAATGGAGAGCAGTGAAAATCCTTTGGTCGATAATCACTGATGGACACAGCTAACATTGGTCAGCAGCATGGTCCCTCAGGCAATGATGTGGTGGTTCAGTTTTGTTTACTGCTGCGCCACTGTGCCACCAGATGATGTGGTAAAGATGACATAATCTGCTTTAAGGACTAATTATATGCCTGGATACTGGAAAAAGTCTGATGAACATAAGAGTTACACAGGAGTTTTATATACCAGCAATTTATGCTCAACGTACTGAACCAGGAATTGAGCCCACAACATGCTAATTCAGAGGCTAGAATTTCACCACTGGGCCTCAGTGGGCACAGGAAATTAAAGTCTGCACTGTAGTGCAGGGGTAGAGCTGCTACCTCACAGTGCTGGAGACCTGTATTCAATCCTGACCTTGGGTGATATTCTGTGCAGAGTTTGTATGTTCTCTGTGTGGAGTTTGTATGTTCTCTGTGTGGAGTTTGTATGTTCTTTGTGTGGAATTTGTATGTTCTCTGTGTGGAGTTTGTATGTTCTCTGTGCAGTGTTTGTATGTTCTCCGTGGAGTTTGTATGTTCTTTGTGTGGAGTTTGTATGTTCTCTGTGTGGAGTTTGCATGTTCTCTGTGTGGAGTTTGTATGTTTTCTGTGTGGAGTTTGTATGTTCTCTGTGTGGAGTTTGTATGTTTTCTGTGTGGAGTTTGCATGTTCTCCTTGTAGAGTTTGCATGTTCTCTGTGTGGAGTTTGTATGTTCTCTGTGTGGTTTGTATGTTTTCTGTGTGTAGTTTGCATGTTCTCTGTGCGGAGTTTGTATGTTCTCTGTGTGGAGTTTGTATGTTTTCTGTGTGGAGTTTGCATGTTCTCTGGGTGACCATCTGTGTGCTCCGTTTCCTCCCACATGCCAAAGACGTGCGGGTTTGTAGGTTAATTGGCTTCTGTAAACTTCCCCTTGTGTGTAGGATGTGAAAGTGGGATAACATAGAATTAGCGTCCTGGTCAGCGTTGATTTGGTGGGCCAAAGGGCCTGTGTCCACACTGTATCTCTCCACTAAACTAAATTAGTTTATTGCAAGCTAAAATAATTCGCACTTTCATTGCAATGTGAGAATTTGGTTGTTCAAAGAAAAGGGAAATGTTTGTAATTGGAATGATCCCAGTGTCATTTTCCAGATTATGAAACATGTTGATAATATTACTCAGGTATAGGAACATAAGAAAATAGCAGAAGTTGGCCACTCGCCCCTCAAGCCTGTCTACCCTTTAAGGTTGAGCTGCACTGGCCTTAAAACACTGTCCCTGATGTGTACGATTGTGCTAGTGTGGCTGGTCAGTGCGGACTCGAAGGGCCGAAGGGCCTGTGTCTGTGCTGTGGCTCTCAACTAAACCTAAAACTAAAGAATTGAGTTGAGTTTATTGTCACGTGTGCCGAGGTACAGTGAAAAGCTTGAAACAAGGGAGTCATGCAATAACATGTAATGTGAGTGGCATCCACGAGCTGATGAGCCAACTTCATCTGTTATTGGAAAAGGATGGGAGAGGGATATGTAAGAAGGTGTTTTTCAGATCACCTTTGAGGACTAACACATATCCTTGCGTTTATACCTGTAATTTTTAACACGTTTCCTCTCTCTGCTTACACTCTTAAGGAATGTAAAACTTTCAGCCCCTTGGTAGCAGGGCTCGTTAGCACATGTGCAGGGAATGTTTTCTTACTCATCAGTGTAGCTTGTGTGGACAGTGAGGTTTGCAGCAGGAAAGTAACATGCTAAGCTCACGGCTTCTCGAGCCCTGGAGCCTTCCTGCAACCTTCAAGGTTTAGCTGGTACTTTTATTATATGGAAAAACTTCAAATCTGGCTTGAAAATTATGTCCTCTCATTGAGTGACATTCAAAGCAGATAATATATTCATGAAAGCTATTCTGAGAAATAATATGTGTATATATTCATAACCTTCCCCTCTCCCTTCTTCCCCCCATAACTGCTCATAATACCCCACCCCCACTCCTCCCCCGACCTTGTGCACCAATTGGGCTCTTACCTTTTTCTCTCCCCCCTCCCCCTCCCCTTCCACCTACATTCCTTCCTCTTGCTTCACAATTCACAGCTCTTCAATCCTTTTGTCTCACACCTTCTGTCTTTTTATCTCTGGCCTTTGTTCAACCATCTGTCAATCAACCCCCCCCCCCCCCCCCCCCCCCCCCCCCACCCACCTCACCTGTATCTGCCCCCCCATTGCCTGCAGGATATGTCCTGCCCCTCTGCTCCCAGCTTTCTTTCTCCCAGCCCCCCCTCCCCCCATTTACAATCGGTCTGAAGAAGGGTCCTGTCCTGAAACGTCACTTATCCAAGTTCTCGAGTTGCTGCCTCACCCGCTGAGCTACTCCAGCACTCTGTCTTTTTCTGTATACATTTCCTGTTTAACTTCCCTCTGTAACCAGCTGACTCTTGTAGTCTATTACTGAGGTACAAATCTTTCTCAGCAGGAAACCTAGCTGACTGTTACTAGCTGCTACATACAGTGGCACTTGGAGCTTTGAAGGAAAGTTGACACACAGTTGACATCTCACCTAAGTGGATACCATGTGCTCCCTCTCCAGGGAAGTAGAATGCCTTGTGTTGCAGCTGCAATTTGAGGCAACACCCTACTTTGTCACATGTTCTGACCCTTAGAAAAACACCTTTGAACTGCTAGTATCGGATGTCATGGCAATATCCTCCTAATAACTTTCATGTAGCAGCATGGAATGATAATTATTCGAAAACACCCTTGGCTAATTTCACATGGCTGATTTGCAAGCAAAAAAAGAAATACTTGCATAATTCAATGAAAGGTCAACGAAGCCAGTCCTGAAAACAGGTAATAACAAGACTATGCACAACCACCAGCAATCTGCACTTCCATGCACATTTATCCTTTGGACTATCATGATTCTGTCCTGCAGCACCTTGGGCCAACCTCTGAAAGTGTAACGCCTCACACTTGCTCAGATTAGATATAGAGTTTGATATTGTCTCTTAGAGTTGAGTGCATTCATTTCAGCGGGACCAGCAGCATCTCTGGAGATAAGCAATGGGTGACGTTTCATGTCAAGACGCTTCCTTCAGACTGAAGAAGAGTCTCGACACGAAACGTCACCCATTCCTTCTCTCCAGAGATGCTGCTGGTCCCGCTGAGTTACTCCAGCATTTTGTGTCCATCTTCAAATGACGTCACGTGCTCCAGACGGCTGTGCAGGCGCATGAAATCGCGCATGCCGTCGCGCCTCAATACGACCACGAGGTTGCGTAATTACGTGCCAAGGACACGTAAGTGGGACAGGGGTTTAAGAATAAGCGATAGGTCAATTAGGACTGAGATGAGGAAAAACCTTTTCACCCAGAGAGTTGTGAATCCGTGGAATTCTCTGCCAGAGAAGGCAGTGGAGGCAAATTCACCGGATGTTTTCAAGAGAAAGTTAGATCGAGCTCTTAGGGCTAAAAGAACCAAGGGATATGGGGAGAAAGGAGGAACGGGGTACTGATTTTGGATGATCTGCCATAATCGTATTGAATGGTGACATCTGTGTTTGGCGATTATTCTTCTTTTGTGTGTTCGTAATTCTGGCAGATTTTCCTCGTTATTGGAATGAGTATAAAGGTGATTACAGAGAACGGTGTTTAATTTAGTTTAGTTTGGAGATAAAGTGTGGAAAGGCTATTCAGCCCACCATGCCAACCAACAATCACCTGTACACTATCCTTACACTCGGGATGATTTACAGAGGCCCATTAATTTTCAATCCTGCACGTCTTCTGAATGCTCAGGGAGAACGTGCAAACTCTGTATGGACAGCACCCATAGTCAGGATTGAACCTGACACTGTAAAGGGCCTGTCCCACCGCAGCAGCCTAATTCGCGTTTAGAAGAGTTTGCCCTCAACTCATACTTGCAGCATGGTCAACAAGATATCCCAGGAGGTCTTTGTAACTCTCCTTCATGCTTGAGAGTAGTCCCCGCGTACTCGAGGCCTCAGTTAGGGTCGCGGCGTATTTTTCAAAATGCTGAAAAATGTCTGCGAGTAAAAAAAGTCGCCATGGAAAAAATAGATATTTTTTTACTCGTAGGTTTAGTCGAGGTAGGTCATAGTAGGTCGGCATGTTATTCGTAGGTAATCTAAGGCAATCAAAGGTAATCGAGGGCAGTCGAAGGTAAAGCTTGTGGAGAAAAACAAAGGTAAGTAAACTGACCGGTAATGTTAAATGCCCGCTAAACTTTATTAAAAGTTGTCTGGCTTCTTAAAAATGTCTCTACTCCTTCTCCCCCCTTCTCCCCCCTTCTCTCCCCCTCTCTCCCCTGCTATAGGATTTACCGTAATTGTGCCAGCCGTCTATTACCTTCCTGTTCATCACGGGTGCAAATTTCAGACACCGCTCCCCCGCTCCCCCGCTTTCCCTGGCCCCTGCCTTTGCGGTGTGTGTGTGTGTGTGTGTGTGTGTGTGCGCAGACGGTCGATCCGGCTCGCGGTTTCGTCGCCGACGTTCGATCCGGCTCAAGGTTTTTCATGCGAGTGTCCTCAAGCTTAAAAGTCACAGACAGTCGCTAGAAAATCACGTTAGTGGGACAGGCCCTTAAGGCAGCAACTCTATGGATGTGACACTGCGCCGGCCTTTGTTCTTGTGCCAACGAACACTCTGCCTTTTCAGGTCAACGGAATAAGTTTACAAAATGTTACTCATTGTGAAGCGGTGAATGCCCTGAGGAATTCTGGCACTGTGATTAAGATACTTATTTTGAGGTTCATGGCAGTGCGCCCTGACACCACCGCCACATCCAGCCTGAAGAGCAGTGATGACCCGCCTGATTGCACTGAACTCTACCAAAAGGAGGAGTCACAACCAGAGGGCGTATTTCTCGAAAAAATGACATGCAATGGAAATAACTTGGTAAGTCTCTCTCGACATCTGAAATAAGTAGATTAATTTTGACACCTAGTTTCTAATCCACCCTACACACCATTTTTTTTTGGTCCATGTCTCTGTAAAATAAAATTGTTGATTACCTTTAGTTTCGTTTAAGAGTTACAGCGTGAAAACAGGCCCTTCAGCCCACTGAGTCCACGCTGGCCAGCAATCTCCCCTACACTAGTTCTAACCTACACACCAGGGACAGTTTACTGAAGTCAAGAATGTGGAAAGAAACGGAGCATCTGGGGAAAACTCATGTGTACACGGAGAACGTACAAACTCCATACAGGCACCCGTAGTCAGGATTGAACCCTGGTCCCTGTTGATGTGAGGCAGCAATTCTACCGCTGCGCCACTGTGCTGCCCTGTCAACATGAACTGTGCAACAGTTGCCATTACTATCGATGCTTCACTACAAGATCAAGTGTAGTTTAATGTCATATGGACAACACAGTGAGGTAAAGGTACAGTGAAAATCATGCTTGCCGTCGCATCACAGTTGCATAGACTCAAACAACCCAAAAAACATAAATTATACATAATTTAGTCAGGACAGTCAAATAAGGAAAAAAGATTGTGCAAAAACAAGACATCAGTTCAAAACACATGACAATGCAAAAGGTGGTCTGCAGTGATCCGTTGTTGTGATAGGATTAGGGTTGTGCTGGTCAGTTCAGGATCGTAATAGTTGTAGGAAAGTAGCTGTTCCTGATTCTGGTGGTGTGAGACTTCACGCTTCTGTACCTCTGTACCTCCTGCCCAGTGGTAGAGGCAAGAAGAGGTCCTTACCCAGATGATGGGGCTCTTTGAGGCAGTGCCTCGTGTAGATGTTTTCGACGATGTGAAGGACTGCTCCCTTTAAATTCAGTAGGTTCACTGTGACATCCATTGTATTACCCTGTAACATGTGTGGAATAAGAAGAGAAACGCTAGTTTCCGGTTTTTCAGGTGAGTGCTGCAAACTTGACAGTCACCGGCAGTCGCTGAAAAATTGCCTAAGTGGGACAGGCCCTTAAGACTTTTAAAACTCCAGTAATCTCACATCCTTGCGAGTTTGACAGTGCTGGACTGCCAGATTTCCCAGACTATTGGATGTTTCTCCAATAAAACACAAAAAATAAATGCTCTTTCATTTCATTTCACCTTTTACACTGTAGTATAATTAATTAATCTTCCAGTGCATCCAGGAGTGGTGAATATACAAACACTCCAGACCCTCAATCCCGACACAACCTGGAGGCACAGCCTTGGGCAGCACGGTGGCACACTGGAGAGTTGCTGCCTTATAGCACTGCTCGACCCACTGCTCGACTTCCATCTAGACGACCAATTTGGAAGAACCCTCCACCAGCTGATTTCACCATCCAATCAGCTTGGAAAAAGGAATGGGAGTCCAAGCACGTCCCAAATAAACATCTGGTGTCAGACCCCACCCTACCCGTCCCTGGCACCAATCTCCCAAGGAAGCAGTGGACGACCCTGAATAGATTCAGGACTGAACATGGCCCCTGCTTGGCCAGCCTTCACAAATGGGGCAGCAGTCCAACCTCACGGTGTGCTTGTGGAGAGCAGCAAACAATGCAACACATCATTGAAGCATGCCCTCAACAAAGACTCAAAGGAGGACTTGACACCTTTCATACAGCAGATCAAGAGGCAACTGCTTGGCTAAAGGACTTTGCATTCGCTAAATAAATAGCACCAGAGACCCGGGTTTAATCCTGACTGCAGGTACTGTCTGTGCAGAGTTTGTACCTTCTCCCTGTGACCGCGTGGGATTTTTCTGGGAACTCCAGTTTCCTCCCACATCCTAACGATGTGCAGGTTTGTAGGTTAATTGGATTCTGTATATTGCCCCTAGTGTCTAGGATGCAAAACTGGGATTACGTGGAACTAGTGTACAGGTGATTGATGATCGGTGTGGACTTGATGGTCCTGTTTCAACATGTAGAGTCAAGAGTGTTTTATTGTCAGCTGTCCCGAACATACAGTATATTGTACACATACATATAATACAGGTGTGTGTGTGTGTGTGTGTGTGTGTGTGTGTGTGTGTGTGTGTGTGTGTGTGTGTGTGTGTGTGTGTGTGTGTGTGTGTGTGCGTATATATATATATATATATATATATGTGTGTGTGTGTATATATATATATATATATGTATGTATGTGTGTACAGACAGACACACAAACACACACTCTATAATAGAAATAGGAACAGTGAATGTCCAAGCACTCTGGACTCTTGCTCCAGGCCACAAGTCCATCCATGTTCCTGACCCCTGAGGTCCTGGACACTAACCCTACACTGGCCACATCTCTGTCCAACAAACCCGACCCCCAACTCTGGCCGCGCACCCCACTCACATCGGACCCTCTGTCTCACTTTATCGATGCATAAGTAGGTATGTTGCAAAACCTACCTGAAGCGTCGCTGAAAATCTGTCCCAGCCCGTGTGCGCGATTTTGGCGCCGTTTAGAGGGGGGCGGGTTTAAAACGTGATTTTCCCTAGGCTGTTCAAATCGAGGATGTTCAGCCTAGTTAATTATTAACGGAAAATTGCTGGAATATTCTGTCGCTTGAGCTATTATTAGTTTTAAAGGCTTTATATAATTGTTGTAATAGTTTAAAAATTAACCTGTAAACCCGCGACCACCGGCAACCGGCAGGGTCTCATATAGGGGACAACAGAAGGTAGGCTGTTTATTTTTACATTAAAAAGGGCTTCTTAAGATCCCTTTATACAAAGTTTAATGTTGCGAGTAGCTAATTTTGGGCCCATTATATCCCGCAGTATTTTTCTGGGCATTTGAGGGCACAAATCCACCGCAATGTGAACGTTCTAAACCAGCGCGTTCACAGGATCCCACTAGAAAGCTGATTTAAATGGACTTTAATTTACAGCAATTGAACATTAAATTCCTTCCATTTGGCCTATAAATTAATGTAAATGAGATTTTAAAATCATGTTTTATTGTGAATTATTTGTGAATATTATTTGGACACTTAGGCTATTTAAAAATGTTAATCATTTATTAAGAAATGGATAGATGTTTAGATCTAGTAATTGAAGATTGAAATTAGCTACAATTGGGTAACTAATTAATTATATGCTTTAATTTCAGGTCAGCCAAGTAAGATTGTTTTATATTTGTTTCAGAATGCTTCAATCTATGATAACTGAAAATTTCATTCAGTTCTCTTAATTTTTAAGAAAGTTATGGGCTTTTGACTGTCCACGATCACAGCTTTTTTGTTATGTCCATAGAAAATCAATAGGGAACAAGATGCTAATTTCCGAGTATGAAAATGGCCATAACGTTTTAAATACTTGAGATATGAAAGTGAATTAGGTGTCAAATTAAACTTCTTTTTATGCTTTATCTGATGGGATAAATTGCAGACTTGATTTTTTAAATCTCAACATTTTGTAACATTGCTAGCATAAGCGAACCTAATGCCAGACCATTAGGGTTTTCAAACAATTGGACGTCTGATTATTAAAGTTCTTTTGATGCCATAGTGCTTAAATTATTGGTGATAGTCGTAAAGTGATACAGTGCGGAAACAGGTCCCATGGCCCAACTTGCCCGCACTGGCCAACATGTTCCAGCTACACTAGTCCCATCTGTCAGCATTTGGTCCTTATCCCTCCACACCTGTACCTGTCTAACAGATTCTTAAACGTTGGGATAGTCCCTGCCTCAACTACCTCCTCTGGCAGCTTGTTCCATTATTCCACTGCCCTTTGTGTGAAAAAGTTACCCCTCAGATTCCTATTAAATCTTTTTCCCTTCACCTTAAACCTATGTCCTCTGATCCTCAACAAGATTTTGTGTGATTAACTAGTCAAAATGTAGTTTATTTTTCTCAATTCCACAAGGTGGAGCTATTTGCAGCTCAGTGTCCGACCACTGAAGTTAGCCCATTGAAGTTGTACACTACACATGCATAAACAACAGCTAAACAATTCCTCCTTTCTTGTGTTCATTTAATAGAGGTCTGCACCCTCAGGGAATCACCCCATTAACTTCTCGAGTGGGACACCACAAAAGCGAACCTCATTCCGAATCATGAACCATACAATGCCAGTAAGTAGCTGCCTATTGATTTGAATGTGCCGTGTGGGAATTAGCATAAGTGTTGGAATTGTAGCATTATTCTATTGACCAAAACTATGGTAATACAATAGGTGTCGTTTCTGGTTGTGATCCTTTGAAGAAAGATCCCAACTCTGAAGAAAGATCCCAACATGAAATGTTGCCTATCCATGTCCTCCAGAGTCAATGAATTACTCCGGCACTTTGTGTTTTACCCAAGATTCCAACATCTGCAGTTCCTTCGGACGATAGTAATATTTTACTCCACTTGATATACCTGTTCCAGATCAATAGTGATCTCTTAAACATAAGCATAAACTGTCGGAGGCAACAAAGTCCACTGTGACTTGCATCAGAGAGATCAAAGGTATAAATCTCCTCGGTACAATACCCCCTTTTCAGTCTAATGTAAAGTAAAATGTATGGGTAACATGTAGTTCAGATCATAAGTCTTTCCAAGCTCCTGATGTCCTTGCCTGTGTGCCCGGACCATGTGTTTTGGCAACGGTGGGACAACAGAGACAAACCTGTGACGGTCCAGAGCAGGTGGCTTTCAGTTCCACATCCCAGAGCAGAGTCATTGGATATTGGTTATTCCCAAACACGTGGGAATGTGCAGCTCAATGCCTGAACATGTCTAGGATACCTAACAACACCCCCGCATAATCCTTTGCAAGTTTGCTCTTTTACACTCTCTCACGCTTTCACGCCCACCCAACCCCTCCCGCTTTCTGTCCACACCCCTCCTCCCATCCCATCCATGTGCCCACTCCCAGTACATTCAGAAACGTAAATGCACATTTCTCAACCAAAGGAGCAAAAGTTCTAGTCACGGACATACTTTATCAAGGGTTGTGAGTGAATGCTGGAAACCTGAAATGAAAACGCAGACAAGGGAAGATATTCAAAATAATTGACTTCAGTGTTCAGCAGAAAATGAATCAAAAGATCAAGATCAGAAGTGTGTAGGAAAGAACTGCAGATGCTGGTTTAAAATGAAGATAGGCACAAAAAGCTGGAGTAACTCAGCGGGACAGGCAGCGTCTCTGAAGAGAAGGAATGGGTTACGTTCCAGGTCGAGACCCTTCTTCCCACAAGATCAAACTATCAGGGTGTCAGAGGTTACGGGGAGAAGGCAGGAAATTGGGATTGAGAGGGAAAAATAGATCAGCTATGAGTGAATGGCAGAGTAGACTTGATGGGCCAAATGGTCTAATTCCACAGAATGTGGAAGATTTCCTGTGGGTTATGAGAGAGGAAATTGTAAATCTGTTCTTTGCGAACAGTTTTATGATATTATGGCGCTGTTCCTGCAAAGCCACAGTGCAAAAAAAAAGCCTCTGCTGCAACATAAATTAATACTAAATTTAATACTAGGTACTACTGCCGTAATACGATATTGCACGGGCATCCGGCGAAATAGTTCAGCACCTACGGGACTCACAATGGAGGTCTCTAAGCCCAAAGGCTATGAGTTGAATCATTGTTAGATTCATCTGCCTTGCCAGGTGAATTTTGTCAATCCTTGGCTACAAAGTGTATGTGAAGAGGTTAGAGTGGGAAGAACAATGGATGAAAAATGGGGGCTATACTAATGGCACCTGGAAGGAAATTTACGCAGAATGGGGAAAAGGTTGGGGCCAACTGCTGATATTATTCGTATAAAATAAGAAAATAGGAGCAGGTGTAGGCCACTCAGCCCCCCAAGCCTGCCAAGCTGTTCATAGAACAGTAGAGTCATAGAGTGATACAGTGTGGAAACAGGCCCTTCAGCCCAACTCGCCCACACCGGCCAACAATGACCCAGCTACTCTAGTCCCACTTGCCTGCGCTTGGTCCATAACCCTCCAAACCTGTCCTATCCATGTACCTGTCCAACTGTTTCTTAAACAATGGGATAGTCCCAGCCTCAACTACCTCTTCTGGCAGCTTGTTCCATACACCCACCACCCTCTGTGTGGAAAAAGTTACCCCTCTGATTCCTATTAATATTTTCCCCTTCGCCTTGAACCTATGTCCTTCGGACCTCGATTCCCCTACTCTGGGTAAAAGACTCTGTGCATCTACCTGATCTATTCCCCTCATGATTTTGTATACCTCGATAAGATCTCCCCTCATCCTCCCACGCTCCATGTCATGGAGACCGTGCACAGATATAGGCCATTTGGCCCACAATGTGTGAGGTGAACATGTTGCCAAGTCCAACTCGTATCTGCCGACACATGATCCATATCCTTCCATATCCATGTGCCTAGCCAAATGCCTCTTAAGCGCTACTGTCGTATCTGACCCCCCAGCAAGCCTCCAGTGTGTTCTAGGCTTCCACCACCCTCTGTGTAAAATAAATTTGTCCTGCATACCTCATTTAAATGCTGCACCTCTCGCCTTAAAGCTATGCACTCCGATATATGATATTTCCATCCTAGGAAAAAGGTTCTGACAGTCTACCCTATCTATGCGGCGCATAATTTTAAATACTTCCATTGGGTCTCCCTTCAACCTCCAGCATGCCAGAGAAAACAATCCGAGTCTGTCCAACCTATCCTTGTAGCTAATCCAGGCATCATTCTAGTAAGCCTCCTCTGCAATCGTTCCAAAGTTGAACATCCTTCCTGTATTGGGGTGATCAGAACTGCATTGAAACATAGAAACATAGAAAATAGGTGCAGGAGTATCTTCGAGCCTGCACCGCCATTCAATATGATCATGGCTGATCATCCAACTCAGTATCCTGTACCTGCCTTCTCTCCATATCCCCTGATCCCTTTAGCCACAAGGGCCACATCTAACTCCCTCTTAAACATAGCCAATGAACTGGCCTCAACTACCTTCTGTGGCAGAGAGTTCCACAGATTCACCATTCTCTGTGTGAAAAATGTTTTTCTCATCTCAGTCCTAAAAGATTTCCCCTTTATCCATAAACTGTAACCCCTTGTTCTGGACTTCCCCAACATCGGGAACAATCTTCCTGCATCTAGCCTGTCCAACCCTTAAGAATTTTGTAAGTTTCTATAAGATCCCCCCCTCAATCTTCTAAATTCTAGCGAGTACAAGCCGAGTCTATCCAGTCTTTCTTCATATGAAAGTCCTGACATCCCAGGAATCAGTCTGGTGAACCTTCTCTGTACTCCCTCTATGGCAACAATGTCTTTCCTCAGATTAGGTGACCAAAACTGTACACAATACTCCAGGTGTGGTCTCACCAAGACCCTGTACAACTACAGTAGAACCTCCCTGCTCCTATACTCGCATCCTTTAACTATGAATGCATGCAGTACTCCAAATGCAGCCTAACCAAAGTCATATGAAGCTGCGCCACAACTTCCTGACTCTTATACCCAATGCTTTGACCGTTAAGGGTAAGCATACCATATGCCTTCTTTACTGTTGGTTTCTTCTGTATGAAATTGTACAACTTCAATAAACCAAGAATCTTGTAGTACTGATGGATGGCTCTGTTCTAAATAGAGGTGTCTTGATGTGTTTGTGCTTATTTTGAAAATATACGAGCTTCATCTTCATGCAGGACTGGTATGTTCAGTGCTTGGAGATACTATTCCCCAGGTCTCTGGACTCTTAAGACTGACACAAACCTATGGGGCAAAAGACTCTGATTCTGGATGCATGCAAAGTTTCAAACCAGTTGCTAATTACATATACCAAAGAATAAATGGCATAGCAAATGCTTTTAAATATCAATGCCAATCACAAAATACCTGTAATTATATTTACTAATTTCCTTTACACCCGGGCAGCCTGTACTTATGGTCAGACTTCCCTTCTGGTTTCTAGGCAGGGTCCAATAGAGATGGAAAGGCTACAGTAACTATTAGTGTACTGGGTTTAGAAGTGAATCCAGTTATTTCAAATGACAATGAATTCAAATTCAGAATAATTTTTGGATCTGTCTTTCATTATTTGTAATTTGTTTACTCGTGCATGTTTTTGTCCACATTTTGGCAGAGTTTATTGAATTTAAATTTTTCTTTCCCTCCTTGTGCGTATTTCATTTTTTCCCCTTGATACTTGTACCTGGTTTTCTTGTCCCATCGTGCCCTCCCTTGATCCTTGCTGCACTGCCAAGCTGCCTCAGATTATTCTGACTCATCCTTCGACTTCAGATGAGGAACTGGAGCAGTTGACATTTGAAAAGGATGAATGTTGCACGGAGCAGTCCGAAAACCCAGATGGCAATGACTTTTCCGACTATTTAAACAGTGCATTTTATCCCCCTTAGGACAGTCCTTCGGAAAAAGAATAGTTTCCCACAGAGATTCACTATTTTTCAGTAGAAGAAAATGGCCTTATTTATTCTGCAGACCATTAGTTAAGCCTGATTGGGAAGGGGGTCATATAACGTGGACACCTTTTTGTGTTGCAATTATGTATTTTATTTTTCTGTAAGTCAAGGTGTCGCAGCCTAACTAGGAAACAAAATTGAATGATCTGACCAATAATGAACAAGGCAAATGACACTCTGAGCATTTTTGCATTACATGTATATCACTAAAGTGCCCAATTTACTTTAAAGTAATAAAGGGACTAAGATACTGCAGTTAGTAAACACGCTGCCTGGTATTGAACGGCAATGTGCAGAGCAGAACGGTTGCTGGCAAATTACAGCCAAGATTAATGCCTCAGTCACAGCCATTTACGTCTGAGTGAAACTATGCCCGAGTTCTTACTCTCCACTGTGGTTTAGCTGAAACCTTGCTATTTACGCATCAGGGGAGCAAATGCTCTTCTGTTTGTTCACATCCCACTATCCCAAATAGCCATACAACTGCTAATGCTGATTAAGGCTCCAACGTCAAGACCCGGAGCACAGCTTTGCATCGCCCGGCGCGGACTTAATGGCTGTGGGACTTACCATCGCCCGCCGGGGGCTTTGACATCGGGAGAAGAATGGAGAGCAGGGGAGAGACAAGACTTTGCCTTCCATCACAGTGAGGAGGAGATTCACTGTGATGGATGTTTGTGTAAATTGTGTTGGTGTGTGTCTTGGTTCTTTTCTTTTTGTATGACTGCAGAAACCAAATTTCGTTTGAACTTCATTTGAGGTTCAAATGACAAATAAATGGTATTGTATTGTGTATTGACTAGAACACAAAACATAGAACAACACAGAATTAATGAAGTTCTTTTAGGAAGGAGATGAGGAGACATTTCTTTAGTCATAGGGTGGTGAATCTGTGGAATTCTTTGCCACAGAAGGCTGTGGATGCCATGTCAGTGGATATTTTTAAGGCAGAGATAGATTCTTGATGAGTACAGGTGTCAGAGGTTATGGAGAGAAGGCAGGAGAATGGGGTTAGGAAGGAGCGATGCTTGAATGGTGGAGTAGACTTGATGGGCCGAATGGCCTAATTCCTTAGGAGTTATGACCTTTTAACACAGGATAAGAACAGGCCCTTCGGCCCATAATGTCTGTCCCGAACATGATGGCAAGATCAACCCTCATCTGCCTGCACATAATCCATATCCCTCTATCCCCTGCAGATTCATGTGCCTGTCCAAAAGTCTCTTAAATGCCACTGTCGTATCTGCCTCCACCACCTCCCCTAGCAGCGCGTTCCAGGCACTCACCATCTTTTGTGTAAAAAGTACTTGCCCTGCACATCTTTAAACTTTGCCCCTGTCAACGTTCTCTAGCCTTTGACATTTCCACCCTGGGAGAGAGGTTCCGATTCTCTGCCCTATTTTTACATCCCATAATTTTATGTATTTCTGTCAGGTATGCCTTCAATCGTCAGTGTACCAGAGAAAGCAATCCAGGTTTGTCCAAATCTTCTTGTAGCTAAAACCCATGAATATATGCAGCATTCTGGTAAAGCCAATCTCTCCTTGTAGCTAATGGCCCCTATTTGAGGCTGCATTCTGATCAAATCAATTCCTCCTTCTAGTTAATGCCCTCTAATCTTGGTGCAATCTGGTAAAGGGTACGAAGGGCTCAAATGAAGAATTGAAGATGCAGGCAAGAAAATTGTAAGAGTAAAACATCTAAAATCAAAATAAGGAAAGCTAGTAAAGACTCTCTATAAAGTAAAAATATAATGAGAATTGCGAACTAACTTTAATTTCTTTCAGCTTGGAATATTTTTATCCTTTTCATATTTCACCAGAACTGAATGTTTTTCTTTACTTTCAATAAAACGTAACCATCCAAAACACCAAGTCTGTCTTCTGTATGCATTTCTTTCTCCATTTAATTTGTTTTGAGACCTTGAACAATAAAGATCTAACCTGCAGCGCTGACAAAGACTGGATGGATTCGGTCCAGGTTACAAGAATATTACAAGGATGTGAACATAGATACTGGGGTAGCCAGGTACATCTTGCAAACGTCAGGTTCTGGAATTAATAAGGGACACAAGAGCCTGCCGATGCCAGGTCCTTGAGAAAGAAGCAAACTACTGGAGGAACTCAGTATGTCAGGCAGCATCTGTGGAGGGAAATGGACAGATGACTCTGTGGGTCGGAATCCTTCTTTCAGTTAGACTTGAGCTCTGTGTGACACTGTATCAAAGTGTGGTGGTCTCTTGCTCTGGATACATGCTGATAAACAAAGGCAGCAATCTGGCAGTGTTCTTGATGGTAATCATCTACAGCATAATGGGGACTGAACATCTCCATAAATCAAGTTGAACCATAAAATAAGTTCATAGGTCATAGGAGCAGAATTAAGCCATTTGACCCATCAAGTTGACTCTGCCATTCAATCACGGCTGATCTATCTATCCCTCTCCACCCCATTCTCCAGCCATCTCCCCTTAACCACTAACACCCATACTAATCAAAAATCTCTCCCATTAGTGGAAACCTCTTTATATCCACTCGATCCAGGCCTTTCACAATTCGGTAATTTTTAATGAAGTCCCCCCTCATAATCCACACGACTGCAGCAGGAACTATTGCAATTATATCAACTTAATCTTGGGTATGTTTCATGAGCCACTGCTTAGTTTAGTTTATTGTCACATATCCCATGGTACACTAAAAGCTTTGGGTGGCGTGCTATCCAGTGCTTGCTTTTGTGAACACAACCGAATGGCTCCTGCTGACATGTGCATCTGCATGGGCAAAACATAAAGTGCTGGAGGAACTCAGTGGGTCAGGTTGCATCTGTGGAGAGACTGGATAGTGGATGTGATAGTGGACCGATCAGTCTAAAGAAAGGTCCCGACTCAAAGCTTTGTTTGTCTATTCCCTCTGCAGGTGTTGCCTGACCCACTGAGTTCCTCCAGCACTTTTGCTCATGATTCCAGCACCTACTGCATAGATTTGTGGTGAGGGCAGAATGAAACTTGGTTGAGATATTCCAAGGTCAGGTTGCCTCAACCATCATTTGAGCAATTTATATCCTCATTAGGATATTACATACCTACACAAGCTAGTTTAGATTATTAATTTTACCATTTTTTCCAAACAGAAGACAAAGGCGACAGCGTATGCTGATAACTAGAACAAAAGCAGACTACCTGAAGAACTTAACGGTTTAACCAACATCTGTGTCGACAAATGTTTTGTTTAGTTTAGTTTATTATAATCATGTGAAAAACATTTTTCCAAGTATATCTAGCGGTTCTATATCCTTCTGTATCCATTGGCAGCCTTTTACACTGTCCACAGCTCCATAAATGTCTGTGTCCGTTGGGTCCCATGTTCACAAGGGAGGGCTGGTTCCCCGACGCAATATTACACGTCTCCAATTCCAATATTGGTGGCCAGTGGGGGGGGCTTTCTGCAGTGCTGGTATGGGTTCTTGGGGTGGCAGCTCAGTCCCTCAAGCCTGATCTGCTGGCAGCTCACTCATGGCTGGTGGGCTGGCAGTTGACTAATGACTATTCCTTGAAATTCCATTTCAAGCAGGGTGCAAGGCCACCAAATTCAAATCCATGTTCCTACCATTTCAAGCAGGGTGCAAGGCCACCAAATTCAAGTGCAGTTTCTTACCACTATGAGCAGGGTGCAAGGCCACCGAATTCAAGTGCAATTTCCTACCACTTCAAGCAGGTTGCAAGGCCACCGAATTCAAGTGCAGTTTCCAACCACTTCAAGCTGGATCCAAGGCCACCAAATTCAAATCCATTCATACCACATTCAGCAGGGTGCAAGGTAATCAAATTCAGTGCAGTTCATACCACTTCAAGCAGGATGCAAGGCTGCCAAATTCATGCAGTTTCATTCCACTTCAAGAAGGGTGCAAGACCACCAAATTCAAATGCAGCTTCATACCATTTCATGCAGGGTGAAACCACCATAAAACCACACAAAACACCACTCACAGTTCAGTAGACATTTGGTGTGTTCAGTTGAGTCACAGCACAGACGTCGTCTTGACCTCTCCCTCCCGCATAATGCAGGGACTGAGCCACACCCACACTTCCGGGTTTTAAAAACCCCTCCCCCTCCCACCGGAAAAGGTGTGGCTTTCATGGCGTGATTGACAGGAGAGAGATTCTCAACATTTTTTAAAACACTAATAACACTTTTATTTTTAATTGATGGGAAGAATTCTCTGCACCTGCTCAGCCGAGGGGGGACTGAGTAAGATGGCCAAAAATCACAGCCGTAAGTGGTGGAGTTTTATCTAAAATCAATAAACAGTGCAAACAGGAAGTAAGTGCATTTGCAGTAGTGCCTTTTAAGCCAAAGCACCCAAGCCGCCATTTGCAGTAAGTAGTGCCTTTCAACTTCAAGCCAAAGCACCCAAGCCACCATTTGCAGTAAGTAGTGCCTTTAAACTTCATGCCACCATTTGCAGTAAGTAGTGCCTTTCAACTTCAAGCCAAAGCACCCAAGCCAACATTTGCAGTAAGTAGTGCCTTTCAACTTCAAACCAAAGCACCCAAGCCACCATTTGCAGTAAGTAGTGCCTTTCAACTTCATGCCACCATTTGCAGTAAGTAGTGCCTTTCAACTTCAAGCCACAGCCAAGCCACCATTTGCAGTAAGAAGTGTCTTTCAATTTCAAAACAAATCACCCGCCACCATTTGCAGTAAGTAGTGCCTTTCAACTTCAAGCCAAAGTACCCAAGCCACCATTTGCATTAAGTAGTGCTTTTCAACTTCATGCCACCATTTGCAGTAAGTAGTGCCTTTCAACTTCAAGCCAAAGCACCCAAGCCACCATTTGCAGTAAGTAGTGCCTTTCAACTTCAAGCCAAAGTACCCAAGCCACCATTTGCAGTAAGTAGTGCCTTTCAACTTCAAGCCAAAGTACCCAAGCCACCATTTGCAGTAAGTAGTGCCTTTCAACTTCAAGCCAAATTACCCAAGCCACCATTTGCAGTAAGTAGTGCCTTTCAACCTCAAGCCAAAGCACCCAGGCCACCATTTGCAGTAAGTAGTGCCTTTCAACCTCAAGCCAAAGCACCTAAGCCACAGTGTGCAGTAAGTAGTGCCTTTCAACTTCAAGCAAAACACCCAAGCCACCATTTGCAGTAAGTAGTGCCTTTCAACTTCAAGCCAAAGCACCCAACCCACCATTTGCAGTAGGTAGTGCCTTTCAACTTTAAACCAAAGCACCCAAACAACCATTTGCAGGCACTGCATTTTTACTTCAAACAAACCATATTTTCATTTTCAAACCACATTAAGGGAACTCACAGATGTGTAGACATTTGTTCAGTGTTATTCAGAGCTCAGAGAGACGTTACTCTTGGCTTCATCCATCTTGCAGAGACTGAGTGAGGCACACCACTTCCTGGTTTTATAGTCCCTCCCCCTCCTTCCAGCAGGGGCAGCAGAGAGAATGGGAAAAATCCTCCACACCCGTAAGGTGGAAGGGGGCTCAGAGCGAGGTGGCCAAACATGACGGCCATAGGTGGCAACGTTCTGTCGTAAATCGCAGCACAGATGAATCCATAGATTCCATAGATGAATCACCCTCTGGCTACAGAAATTCCTCCTCATCTCCATTCTAAAGGTGTGCCCTGCAATTCTGAGGCTGTGACATTTGGTTCTAGACTCTCTCTTTACTGGAAACATCCTCTCCACATCCACTCTATCTTGGCCTTACATTTTTCAGTAAGTTTCAATGAGATTCCCTCCTCATTCTTCTAAGCTCCAGTGAGTAAGGGCCCAGACCCATCAAACATTCCTCATATGTTAACCAAATCATCCCTGGGATGTCATTGTAGCATGACGGGCAGTGTCAAAGTATGGGCAAAGCAGAAGCTGCAAACAATATTGCAGTTGGCTGCTGATCTAATCCTCTTGTGCACTGGAGTCTGAGACGATATGTTACTCATTTATCAGGTTATTGTCACATTGCTACTCACTGACTTGCTGTGCGCAGAAGCAGTGCCAGGTTTTCAACATTATCATAGTGCTTTAGGACATCTTAAGGCCATGAAATAAATGATCCTGATATAATTTTTTTTCCCCTGGAATTTAATGGTTGGATGTGCAGCAGATGAGAATTGGTTTTGACAGCTATGGTGAGAATTGTGTGTTTTGTTCATTCCTGCCATTAACCTGTTCAGTGCCCCCTCCTCCACCCTGATGGTACTCGAGTCATGGCCAATAGTGAACAAAAAAACTTGTTAGTGAGCAGGTTACGATTTATTTTTAACCCTTTAAATGCCGTCAGTAATTTTGTTTCTCATTTCCAATAAAGTAGTAACCATTATTGCAATTGTCTTTCTATGAACTGATTTTCAAACGATTTTACATTCAAATCGTGAATCAATTAATTAATTAATCAATCAATTAATTTTACAGTATGTTGACACAAGAGATGGCCAATGCTGGAATTGAGAGCAAAAAACACAAACTGCTGGTCAGGCAGCATCTCTATGGAGACAGGTTTGAGTTCCAATGGATGGTCTCAATCAAAAGCATCAACCATTCTATCGTCTCCAAAGATGCTGCCTGACCCATTGAGTTCCTTTAGTTGTTTACTTTTTACCTTTCCCACTGTTGAGGTATTGAAAATATATATCTTTTTAAAATTTGTATTAATGTTACTATTTTTTTTTAATAATAATATTAACAATAATAAGCACAACATTAAAGATTGTCAACTGGGAACTGCGAGTATTGAATGGGCTAGATAGAATGGATGTGGGAGGGTGCTTCCAGTGGTGTGAGAGTCCAGGGCACAGCCTCAAAATAAACAGATGGAGATGAGGAGGAATTTCTTTCACCAGGGGGTGGTGAATCTGTGGAATTCATTGCCACAGACGGCAGTGGAGGACATGTCATTGGATATTTTTGAAGCGGAGAATGATTGGTTCTTGATTAGTAAAGGAGTTAAAGGTTACAGGGGTTGGAGAATGGGGTTAGAAGGCTGGAGAATGGGGTTGAGAGGGAAAATTAGATCAGCCATGATCACATGGCAGAGCAGAACCTGAAAGTTGAAAGGTCTAATTCTGCACCAATGTTGTATGGTCTAACCTCAAAAGCCAATTGTCAGGAAAGGTTGGCCTTATATCCATTGGAATTTGAAAGGGTGAGCAGGCCAATTGAAACAATTGGGATTGTAAGGTGTTTTGACATGTTGAATGTAGAGCAATATCATTGGAGATTCTGGAAGTTGAGGCCACTGTTTAAATACGAGGGATCATCCATTTAACACAGAGACACCACTTTTTTTTCTCTCAGAAAGTAAGTCTTTGCAAAACTTTTGATGGAAGCAGATTCTGAATACCTTTTTGTTTCCTTTTCATCTCTGTTTTTTGTCCAGCCATCTGCCAATCAACCCCACCCCCTCCCCCCTTCACCTTTATCCACCTATAACGTACCAGGATTTGTCCTGCATCACCTCTTTTCCAGTTTTCACCTCCTTATTATAATCAGCATCAACAATCGTCCCGATTTTGAAAAATTGCCCTTGAAACAGCGACAAATGCTGCCTGACCCAGTCAGTTACTCCAGCGCTTTGTGCTTTTTATTTGTAAACCAGCATCTGCAGTTCCTTGTGCCTCTGTCTCTGAATATGTTTAAGCCACTTGATAAATGAGGGGTTGATACAGACCTGAGGAGGACAAGAATTCAGAGACCAGAATAACGCTTAGCTTTTATCGATGGGTGGGACAGGCTCCTGGGACCAAGTGGTGTAGTCATGCAGCTAATTTCTACATTGGCGAGGTCAGTTTTAAAAACCAGATCCATCATAGTGATGGTTGAATGTCATCGTCAAGATTGCCGCATGGTGGTGGTTAATATCTCGCCCCTTCACAGTTCAAGTGTTCAGCACGGCGTGGACAACGAGCTTCATTGATGACCCACTTCCGTCATCGAGTCACATGACCGAGAGTGAGGAGAAGCTCTCCAGCTGGGGAACCAGAGAACATATGTCAACTTTGCTCTACTCATTTCAATGTTCTGACCTCAATTCAAGGGCCCAGTTATTTAATTTAATTTAGTTTAGTTTATTGTCACATGTACAGAGGTACAGTGAAAATCTTTTTTGTTTTGTGCTATCCAGTCAGCGGAAAGACTATGCATGATTACAGTACTGGTTATGAGATTATACCTGTAAAATGCACCAATTTCAAACATCGTGCTTCTATCATGCTCATCCGATCCTTGACAGCTGTCTGTTGATAATACCAATTTTACAATTTGTAGCTGCGTCTGGAGCGCTCTTCTAAGCATATAGAGAGAATTCTTGCACCAAAACAAAAATGATCGTTATTTATTTTGGATTGAAATTCAAAATTGTTTAAACACTAACCTCCTTTGAATATAGTGGAAACAGAATCCAACAATTTTCTTTGATTCTTCCTACTGAAGTTTGGATTAACTTTTTCAGTAGCATACAAACCATCATTACACTTTATCCTGTTGTTCCCAGCATGAAGCCTTATGAAATATTTATTTGTGACTAATTGGCTGGATGTAGTCCAACACTAAATCAATAGTTCTCTACCTTAGTCGTGTTACTGCCTTGGAGGTGGGATATCAAGGATTATGGGCACCTGTGAGCTTTTAATGATAAGGAAGAACTTAATACTGTACAGTTGAAATATTCATTAAATAAGTAAAAATAAATTGCAGTAAAATATGCTTGGCACAGCGGCAAGATTCCAACATGAGTTTACTACGATTACTGGGGACCAGCCGTCTATTTCTTAAAACACAATGGTCCATGATAGTATCATAGGGGGAAGAAGACTTGTACCTTTACCCTGTTCCCAAGGACACATGGGAGGTGGACATCAAGTTCTGCTGGAAGATCATCAACTCGGTGAGAGACACTCTTTGGTCTGCCCGAAAAATGTTGGCATCCCAGCAGGGCAAAATGTACATCAGGGATTGTTGCTGACTGGCCCATTCCTGAAACATAGAAAATAGGTGCAGGAGTAGGCCATTCGGCCCTTCGAGCCAGCACCGCCATTCATTGTGATCACAAAAACATAGAAAATAGGTGCAGGAGTAGGCCATTCGGCCCTTCGAGCCTGCACCACCATTCAATATGATCATGGCTGATCATCCAACTCAGTATCCTGTACCAGTCTTCTCTCCATACCCCCTGATCTCTTTAGCTACAAGGGCCACATCTAACTCCCTCTTAAATATAGCCAATGAACTGGCCTCAACTACCTTCTGTGGCATAGAATTCCAGAGATTCACAACTCTCTGTGTGAAATATGTTTTTCCCATCTCGGTCCAAAACGATTTACCCCGTATCCTTAAACTGTGACCCCTTGTTCTGGACTTCCCCAACATCGGGAACAATCTTCCTGCATCTAGCCTGTCCAAACCCTTAAGAATTTTGTAAGTTTCCCCCCTCAATCTTCTAAATTCTAGCGAGTACAAGCCGAGTCTATTCAGTCTTTCTTCATATGAAAGTCCTGACAGCCCAGGAATCAGTCTGGTGAACCTTCTCTGTACTCCCTCTATGGCAAGAATGTCTTTCCTCAGATTAGGAGACCGAAACTGTATGAAATACTACAGATGTGGTCTCACCAAGACCATGTACAACTGCAGTAGAACCTCCCTGCTCGTATACTCAAATCCTTTTGCTATGAATGCTAACATACCATTCGCTTTCTTCACTGCCTGTTGCACCTGCATGCCTACTTTCAATGACTGGTGTACCATGACACGCAGGTCTCGTTGCATCTCCCCTTTTCCTAATCGGCCACCATTCAGATAATAGTCTACTTTCCTCTTTTTGCCTCCAAAGTGGATAACCTCACATTTATCCACATTATGCTGCATCTGCCATGCATTTGCCCACTCACCCGGCCTATCTAAGTCACCTTGCAGCCTCCTAGCATCCTCCTCACAGCTAACACTGCCCTCCAGCTTCGTGTCATCCGCAAACTTGGAGATGTTGCATTCAATTCCCTCGTCCAAATCATTAATATATATTGTAAATAGCTGAGGTCCCAGCACTGAGCCTTGCGGTACCCCATTAGTCACTGCCTGCCATTCTGAAAAGGACCCGTTTACTCCTACTCTTTGCTTCCTGTCTGCCAGCCAGTTCTCTATCCACATCAATACTGAACCCCCAATAGCGTGTGATTTAAGTTTGTACACTAATCTCTCATGTGGGACCTTGTCGAAATTCTTCTGAAAGTCCAGATATAACACATCCACTGGTTCTCCCTTATCCACTCCACTAGTTACATCCTCGAATAATTCTATAAGGTTCGTCAGACATGATTCACCTTTCATGAATCCATGCTGACTTTGTCCAATGATTTCACCACTTTCCAAATGTGCTGCTATCCCACCTTTAATAACTGACTATCATTTTCCCCACTACCGATGTTAGACTAACTGGTCTGTAATTCCCTGTTTTCTCTCTCCCTCACTTTTTAAAAAATGGGGTTACATTAGCTACCCTCCAATCCTCAGGAACTACTCCAGAATCTAAAGAGTTTTGAAAAATTACCACTAATGCATCCACTATTTCTGGGGCTACTTCCTTAAATACTCTGGGATGGAGCCTATCTGGCCCTGGGGATTTATCGGCCTTTAATCCATTCAATTCAATTTACCTAACACCACACCCCGGCTAACCTGGATTTCACTCAGTTCCTCCATCTCATTTGACCCCCGGTCCCCTGCTATTTCCGGCAGATTATTTATGTCCTCCTTAGTGAAGGCGGATCCAAAGTAGTTATTCAATTGGTCTGACGATCATGGCTGATCGTCCCCTATCAATAAACTGTGCCTGCCTTCTCACCATATCCCTTGACTCCACTAGCCCGTAGAGCTCTATCTAACTCTCTCTTAAATCCATCCAGTGACTTGGCCTCCACTGCCCTCTGTGGCAGGGAATTCCATAAAATTCTGGGTGAAGAAGTTTTTTCTCACCTCAGTCTTAAATGACCTCCCCTTTATTCTAAGACTGTGCCCCCTGGTTCTGGACTTGCCCAACATTGTCCAGTCCTTTTATAATTTTATATGTTTCTATAAGATCTCCTCTCATCCTTCTAACTGCAGGAGCAAGTGCAGGGAATACAAGCTTGGTCTAATCAATGTCTTTGGGGAGGGACAAGTCTTCCTTCCACTCTTATGGCAGTCCCGCCATCCCAGGGATCAACCCT
Organism: Leucoraja erinaceus; assembly: GCF_028641065.1. Classification (NCBI taxonomy): domain Eukaryota; kingdom Metazoa; phylum Chordata; class Chondrichthyes; order Rajiformes; family Rajidae; genus Leucoraja; species Leucoraja erinaceus. The sequence continues at coordinate 22,074,992 of NC_073381.1, read as the reverse complement.
CAGCTGGCAAAGGTGCAGGAGCACTGAATATGCACTGAGGGACTCAGAATGTGAAGCTTGGGTCTAGTTTTGTATATGCTTTTGAGGATCTGTTGGGGAGGGACCACCTATCAGTCTAAGATCCTTCCACATGTTGGGCTTCATCCAACTATTGCTCCCATCAAATTCTCAATTTCGTTATTACCTCTCAGGATAGTGGGAAGGAAGAATGGCTGATGGAATATCTTAACGTGTGGCTTGCCTAGAGCAGGCAGTCTATTACAAATGAAAAGGATATAATATGTGATAAGTAGATTGTCTAGATGCTGTAGTTACCAGATTAAAGTTACTGGTACCTGGCAACAGGTTCACTGGCTCCCTGCTCCCACGCTTTCCCTCCCCCACGGTATGCACACAACATCTGCTGATGAATAACAAGAATGACTACTCCAGCAGAGAAAGAACATGAACAATGGTCCCATTGTGTAATAACATCACAACCAAGGACTCAATTACACCCCACTGGTAAGCAATCAAAGAGGTACAAGGAAGAAACTTAAGTTTCATACACTCATTTCATGTACACACCACCCTCTGTGTGAAAAAGTTGCCCCTCAAGTTCCTATTAAATCTTTTCCCCCTCACCCTACATCTACGTCTGCAAGTTCTTTGTTCCCTATTCTGGGTAAAATACTCTGTGCAATTACTCTTATCTATTTCCTGCCATTATTGACTAATTTTCCCCCCTCACCCTTCCCTTCTACCTACAGTGCTTCCTCTAGCATCACAATTTGTTACTCTTCAATTCTTTTGTATCACCACCTTCTAGGCCCTGTCCCACTTGGTGATTTTTTTCGGCCGACTGCCCGCGTCATATCAGGGTCGGCAAAAGATTTTGAACATTTCAAAATCCAGCGGCGACAAAAAAATGTTGCAACACTTGAGGAAACACCATACGTCAATACGTCATCACGGTGCGTTACGCCGCATCACACCGCAACTTTTTTGGTGACCTGATACGTCAGTCAATGATGCCGGCAGTCACCGAAAACACCACCAAGTGGGACAGGCCCTTCTGTCTTTTCATCTCTGGCCTTTGTCCAAACATCTGCCTATCAAAACCTCCTCTCACCTCTATCAGCCTACCTTCCATGTTTTGTGTTGCCCCTTCCCTCTAGCTTTCTTCCCTATTCTCCCCCACCCTCACCTGCAATCAGTCTGAAGAAGGGCCCTGACCCAAAATGTCACCTGACCCAACTGCCTGACCAGTTGAGTTACTCCAACAAAATTTGTGTATTTTCCGGAGGATGTTGGTGGTATTCCGAAAGCTGAGGCTGCTTAGATTAGATTTGATAGAGCTGCTCAAGAAAATTATTAGTTAGGATGCGATAAATAGGGGGATAAACGGATTATGCAATGAGAAAGCGCTTTTGAAAGAAGTACTCTGAATATGGAACCAAGCCAGGCTGCCTACCATGCAGCAAACACAACTCAGGTACTCACAAGAGATTAGAAATAGACAAGCACATATAACTGTGGGTTGTACAGCTGAAGGAGATTTGAAAGATCGGGGCAGACGAGGTCATGAAGTAACTTGAAAACAAAATGATAATTTTATAATTCTGTTGATCACAAAGTTGCCAGTGTTGATCAGTGCTGCTCATCAAAATAGTGAAGAATGTGGTACGGGGTTTGGTGAGAGTTAACAGTATCAATCTTACAGCCAAACACTCCGATGGGAACATCATCTGGCTGGGAAAGAGACAATGAAGTTGTGGGTACAAGGAACTGCAGATGCTGGTTTACAAAAAAAAGATACAAAGTGCTGGAGTAACTCAGTGGGTCAGGCAGCATCTCTGGAGAACATGGATAAGGTGACATTTTGGGTTGGGACCCTTCTGTAGACTGATTGCAGGAGAATGGGGGAAGCAAGCTGGAAGAGAGGATGGACAAGTAAAAGATTCATACAGGTGAGGGGGGATTTTGATCGGCGAATGGTGGACAAAGGCCAGAGATAAAAGACAAAAAGATTGAAGAGTTGTGAACTGTGAAGCTGGCGGAAGGAATGCAGGCAGAAAGAAAGGGGGAGTCGACAAATAGGTGCAAGTCCAGTTGGGGCACAGGGGAGTAGGGAGGATTAGGGAAGAGGGAGGGAGAGGGGAATGGTTTTAAGTTACCTAAAATTGGAGCATTCAATGGTCATACCATTGGGTTCTAAGCTAACTAAGTGTAATATGAAGTGTAGTTCCTCCAGTTTGCGTGCTGTTGAGCTAAAAAATTAAAAATCAAAACGGTGGCTTTGTTAACAGCGGCTTGCCGTCTCCATTTATCTATTTACAGGTTGGGTAAGTATATAAATAGAAAGTGTCAGACCCACACCACCATTATCAGTTTAGCTGCACGAAGGTTCGGCTCCAGAAGGTTCACAGTGCTGTGAATTCCAACAAGTGGGTGCCTTTTTTAAAAATAACACATTGGTTTGGATTGCAGAAGCGTAACTGTTTTGGTGGCACCGAAAATAAACAAACAGGAGGAAGACACTTTACTTAGCAAGACACTTTGGAAACGTTCATGGTAAGAAAATCAAGCTCATTTACATTAGTCATGTTCTATTTGTAAGATGGTGTTGAGTACCAGTGCAGCTGTTGTTGAATTAAAAAGAAAGTCGCTCGGAGTAACAGGGTTATGTCTCCATGGATATCATTCATCTTTAGCCCGTGCCCTTGAAGATCATCTGCGTTTTGTTTTGGGTTTTTAAGTGGATATTTATCATCAAAGGTAAAGTCACGGCTTATTTAACTTCATTAAGATTGGAATTACAGTTTTACTAACTTTCCAGCTTCCCCGTAGACATTTTAACATTGCTATTTTGATCATGATGTTCTCTATGCTTTGCACACATGCCTCCATCTGCACAGATTATCTTTAGCCCTCTTGGGCAAGAGATTGAATGTTAATGCGTGCGCTGTGCCACTCGCTTAGAACATCCGAGGATAAATTTTTCAAAAAACTTAAAACAAACTTCCAACTGAGTTATTTGATCTATTCTGGAAAGACCAGTGAGCAAGATTTTTTATTGATTTCTCTGCAGTAGAATAGTTTATGAATGGTAGGGTTTCTTGCGTACACATACATTCTACTCAAAGGAAAGCTGCTCAAGGTTCAAGCTTGTTGATCCTGAATTTATGAAGCTATGGTGGGGCCTGGGAATGGGAATCGAGGCAGACACTGCAGCATTTTAAATTGTGATGGTGGGTGTCTTGGCTGCCTCACATGCCACCTTCCCGTTCCCCCCCCCCCCCCCCCCCTTCCCCTCCCACCCCCCCCCCCCCCCCCCCCCCCCCCCTCCTCCCACTCCCATCCTCCCCCATCCTAATGTTTGCACATTGTAAACGTGAACGTGCCTGGGGAGAGATTTATTCTGTACCTTTCCTGGGGATCTTGCCCATGCGTCAATGACAGAAACTGGAGTATGTACAGCATAGGCAGCTTTGGGAGTTAGGTAGAGACCAAGACCATGTCATCCTGCTAGTTTCACTGTTTGTATCCCTTCGTTATCACCTCTTCCACAGCCAACAATGGACCATTGTGGTTTCCACCTTTCCTTGGTCATTGCTGCTACCTCTTGATTTATTCAATACCTTTCCATACCTCTAGTTTCCCTCTCCCCTGACTCTCAGTTGAAGGTCTCGACCCGAAACATCACCATTTTCTTTTCTCCGGAGATGCTGCCTGTTCCACTGAGTTACTCCAGCTTTTGGTGTCTGTCTTCAGTGTAAACCAACATCTGAAGTTCCTTCTTACACACTAAATGGTGACTGATTGATTAACTGATAACCGATATGGCAAACAATAACGGAATGGCATTCACCATGACTAGGGAGTTCACGCTATCATTGGCTTCCTTCTTCCTGAAACTAAACGCATGTCTTGTCTGTTGAACATCTGATGCATTATTGTGTAAAAAAGAACTGCACCGAGGATAGACACAGAATGGTGGGGTATCACAGGAGACCTTCCCCAAACCCCACTGATGCCAGTTCAGGTGGTACCCAGCAGGTTAGGCGGCATCTCTGGAAAATGTGAAGAGGTGATGTTTTGAAACATTCCTTTTCTCCAGAGATGCTGCCTGACCCACTGAGTTAGTTCAGCATTTTGTGTCTATCTGATGCATTCTTTTTGGTTCAAGTCTCCACTCTTAATGTGGTTGACTTAGCATTCTCAGATGGGAAAGGATGAAGATGCAGAGAAAGATGATTGATTGTTTAATGAATTACAAGGTACAATGTGGGTGTGATAGACCTAATGCAGGATGCTAATGAAATATTGTTTAATTCACATCTATCTATCTTCTTCTATCTATCTATACATCTATCTATCTATCTATCTATACATAACTAAAACTCTGATCTTGTGCTCTTCCGGTTTGCGCGGTTTTTCTATTTGCGCAAAAACAGTACACGATAGCGTTATGATTTTTTTTGCCAGCTTACTCACTGTTCTCCTGTGCTGCGAGTGCAACAAGTATCACTCCAATCGGTGGTATATTGTAAAAGTTATCAAGGTTTAAAAATCTTTAAAAACGCGCGCGCGCAGATTCCTTCAGTCAGCACCACGCAGATTGGTCTCTTCTCCTGTCAGTCAATTCCACGGCCGGGATGGCGACGCCCCTTCCTGCCCCACCGGCGACATCCTGTTGCGCCTCACTCACAAACTCCTCTCTCCCATCCAGTAACTTGTCTATCGTCTCCCCCACCACCGGCTGCGGCTGCAGAGGGGGCTCAGTGTAGACCCAGTAGAGGTTTATGTCCCGTCTCTCTCTCCCTCATCACTCACCCCCTTAACCCCTCACCCCTCTCCCCTGCCCACCCTCTGCGGCAATGACGGTCCCATCTACCCGTCCCCGAAGGTCCATCTCGTCCGCCGCTGCCGTTGTGATAACTCAACCTCACAGACCTCTCGGAGGAGATCAACTCCAGCAGCTCATTGAAACTCATGGTGCCCACCGTGATGAACACTGACTCCATCCCCCCAGCGGCCCGGCAGCAGCAGGCAGGTAGGCAGGTAAGCAGGTGGGCAGGGTAGGGACGGGCCAAGCAACAGCAGCAGGCGGTCGGACAGGATGGGGAGGGGCCGAGCGGCGGCTGAGCCGGAGTGGGCAGAGGGAGGGAGGGAGAGCCGGGTTGCAGGGCGGCCGAGCAGGTGAGGATAGTGGGCGAGGAGGGGGAATAGAGGGAGAGGACTGGGGGAGGTAGAGAGTTGGGATAGAGGGAGAGGGGGGCAATGGGGAGGTCAGGATGGATAGTGGGGGGATAGGGGGAGGTGAGGAGTGGGGATAGAGGGATAGGATGGGGGTAGGGAGGGGAGAGGAGTTATGGAGGGAGGGAAGGATTGAGGATAGGGGAAAGGAGAGGGAGGGAGAGGCGATGGAGGGATTGGAGGAGGGGAGAAGGAGAGGGGAAAGAAGATAGTGGCATTTAAGAGGCTTCTAGATAGGCACATATGCGGGGAATGTAGGGATATGGATCATGTGCAGCAGAAGAGATTAGTTACATTTGGCACCATGTTTGGCAGGGACATGGTGGGCCGAAGGCCCTGTTCCTCTGCTGAACTGTTCCACGTTAAAAGATTGCTGGAAAGAGAGTTGTGGAAATGCACAAATGAAGAGTGGCAGTGGGCCACACAGCCAAGATTCAGTTAATCTCCCATGTGATCAATTTATCATTTTATGGAGATTATTCATTTTAATCCCCATTAATTCCACAATCGAAACACTGGAAAGTTTAGTTTGAAATAGGGAAACATTAATAAAATATAGTTTCAAATATTGGTTTGGTCCATGGTATTGGAATTGGTACCCAAATATTGGTATTGGTTTATTATTATGAGTATTGCCACGTGTACTGAGGTGCATTGGAAAGCCTTTCAATTTGTGGTGTGTAATTTGAGGTGCTCCCCTGCAATGTTGCTTGTTGATGGTCTACCACCAATTGTGATATTTAGATGCTATTTAACCTGTAAAGAAAGATGCTGGTTTACACCGAAGGTAGACACAAAAAGTTGAAATAACAGTGGAGCCTACAGCATCTCAGGAGAAAAGGTGACGATTCGGGTCGAGACCCTTCTTCAGACCGAGTCAGTGGAAAGGGGAATGAGAGATAGAGAAGGTAAATAGAACAAATGAATAAAAGATATGCAAAAAGCCAAGATGATCAAGGAAAGGTGGAGCCCACAATGTTCCATTGTTGGCTGTGGGGCTGGTGATAACAAGTTATACAGAAAGTGAAACTCAACAGGACTAAAATGAAACTAGTATGATGACTAGAGTGGGGGAGGGGCGGAACTGCATTGTTTCTATCTGACATTTGGTTCACTGCTCCTGGCAGCAATCGGTAGGTAAAGGCATAACTCATTGTTAAACGGAACATTATCCCTTTGGGAAGTTTATGTGGATTGGCAGCTGTTACGAATTTTATGTTGAGGAATGCTGCGAACCTGGAGGGAGATCAGTAAAATGTTTAATGAACAGATGCTGTTGCTAATAGGGAAAGTGTGCAACATCAAAGGCAGGGAACACAGCAAATTGTCTTTCTCAGGATCTCTCGCCAGCATCACTGGATCGTTTGCAGGGGAAGGTGAAAGATTTGAAGGAAATGCTGTATGACTCTATAAAAACTGACCCTTCGGCCAACTTGCCCATGCCGACCAAAATGCCCCATCTACACCAGTTCCACCTGCCTGCATTTGGCTCATATCTCTCTAAACCTTTCCTATCCATGTACCTTTTACATAGAAACATAGAAACATAGAAAATAGGTGCAAGAGTAGGCCATTCGGCCCTTCGAGCCTGTACCGCCATTCAATATGATCATGGCTGATCATCCAACTCAGTATCCTGTACTTGCTGAGAGTGGAAGTTGAAGCAGATACGACAGTGGCATTTAGGGGACTTTTGGATAGGCACATGCATCTGCAGGGAATGGAGGGTAATGGATCATTTGTAGGCAGATAAGGGTTGGTCTTAGCACCATGTCAGCACAGACATTGTGGGGTGAAGTGCCTGCTGTGTTGTATTGTTTAATGTTCTAACCTTGAATATTGTCTCCAGTGCCTGAAGCTGATGCAAAAGAAAGGGGCATTCAAATACTGAAGCAATCCACAGAACAGTTGTGACTGCTCTTTGGTGTAGGTTGTAGGAAACGGAGAGAAGGTATGAAACTCCAACTCCGCAATTCAAAGGTGACTTTTTAAATCAATGCAAATAAAATGATGCAGTAAAGGCAGCTTTAGAAAAGGGCGGCACAATGGCGCAGCTGGTAGAGTAGCTGCCTCACAGCGCTTGAAACCTGGGATTTATCCTGACCTCTGTGTAGAGTTTGCACGTTCTTCCTGTGACTGTTTTGCATCCAAGTGCTCTGGTTTCCTACCACATCCCAAAGATGTTTCTTGGCCTCTGTCAATTGCCCCTAGAGTTTGGGGAGAGTATGGGAGAGTGGGATAATGTAGGATTAGTGTGAATGAGTGATCGATTGTTGGCGTGGACTTGGTGGACTGAAGGGCCCCATTTCCATGCTGTATCTTTCAATCAATCAATAAAATTAGTTTAAATTAAATTGCTTAGAGTGATGAAACTATACAGCAAGGATGCCCAGTGGTCCAATTCATCAGTGCTGACCAAGACGTGACCTTTTCTTGAGTAGCTTCCACTTCTCTGCTGTGGAATGCAATCGCTGAAATTCAATGCAATTAAACAACTCACGGGCAACAGCAACTGGTGGACTGGAATTTACCTCGAGCATTCTGTTTGTTTGTCACCTCGTAGGATCCCCTTATTGAAAAGAAGAAAGCCCAGCGGTGTTCGGTGATGAAGTCAGTGGTAAGTGTAAATGCAATGCTACTTCAACTAACATTCACTTTGTTAAGCATTGAATACCAGAGGGAAACGGCCTGATTAAGTGAATGTGGAAAACCATATTTGCACTGGTGGGAGCAAGAGCGGAACTCGCTATCAAAACATGAAGGGGACGGGGGGGACACAATTTTTTGGCGGCCACGCGCACATGCGCGCACACACACACACACACGCACACACACACACACATGCGCTGGCCATATTTTTCCCGCTAGTCCAGGAAGGCTGTAGGCTCACCTGGCGGGACAGACAAAGTTAGCTGGGTTTAGCGCTGTTTCTCTGCGCTGGCCCGTCTGATTCCCGACCAAAGATCCTATAGCTGAGGATCTTTGCTGCCGACTTCTCTGGCCACCTGGACAGCGCCGGAGAGCCGGCCGGGATCGATCCTGCCTGCGGATGAAGCGCAGGTCTATGCCACACCTCCCTCCTCCAATCATCGCGCTGAATCATGTCCCGCCCCCATTGCCTGGTGACCGACATCTCTCTCCTCCAATCGGTGCCCTCAATCATCAGTCCCACCCCCACTGATTTCACCGGGGTTTAAAATCAGGATTACAAAAACTTGGGGGGGATGTCCCCCACCTCTCAAATCATGTAGGGGACTTGTCCTCTCTGGCCTCCCCAGATTTTCCGCCCCTGGGTGGGAGAGTCTAGGACTAGAGACCGTGGCGTCAGAATAAAAGGACAAACCTTTAGAATGGCGATGAGGAGCAATTTCTTTAGCCAGGTGATGAATCTGTGGAATTCATTGCCACAGAAGGCTGTGGAGGCTAGGTCAATGGATACTTTTAAGGTGGAGATTGACAGATTCTTTCTTAGTACGGGTGTCAGGGATTATGGGGAGAAGGCAGGAGAATGGAATTGAGAGGGAAAGATCAGCCATGATTGAATGGCGGAGTAGACTTAATGGGCCGAATGGACTAATTCTATGCCTAAAAATTCTGAACTTCTGAACATAGGGCCAGTTAATGTTCTGAACATGAGGAAAAGCTTTCTGTGGCCAATTCGGGCAGTTCAGCTGTTGACTGCTCCATAAATACGACTGATGTCCCTTTGCCAGCTTATCATGTTCCCGATGGATTACATTAGAAAGCCGCTGCAAATATAATCCTCATAAGAGATTTCTAGTGCTTGAGATTTGAGTTACTGAAACTCACCGTAACACCATAAATAAAGGCACAATCTATTCTTTCCAGTCAGTCTTACGCCACTCTTTGCCTGAAGCTCTTCAAATGGCAGGTGATGAAAGAAAACAGGTTTTGTAGCAGCTTTTCTTTTCCTTTTTCACAGACAATTTATTTTCTAACTTTTGGAATGTCATGGCCTTGGTTATTACACGCTTCAGTTCAGTAGAATAATCAGGCTATTGTCTTGTTCTGAGTAAATAAACTTCAATAACGTGGCACAGTGGCACAGTGGCACAGTGGTAGAGTTGCTGCCTTACAACACCAGAGTCCCAGGTTCGATCCTGACTGTGGGTGCTCTCTGTACAGAGTTTGTACGTTCTCCCTGTGACCACATGGATTTTCTCTGAGTGCTCTGGTTTCCTCCCAAATTCCATAAGATGTGCAGGTTACTAGGTTATTGGATTCTGTAAAATTCTCCCTAATGTGCAGGAGAGAACTAATATATAGGTGATCGCTGGTCATCTAGAAACATAGAAAATAGGTGCAGGAGTAGGCCATTCGGCCCTTCGAGCCTGCACCGCCATTCAATATGATCACGGCTGATCATCCAACTCAGTATCCTGTACCTGCTTTCTCTCCATACCCCCTGATCCCTTTAGCCACAAGGGCCACATCTAACTCCCTCTTAAATATAGCCAATGAACTGGCCTCAACTACATTCTGTGGCAGCGAATTCCAGAGATTCACCACTTTCTGTCTAAAATTTTTTTTTCTCTTCTCAGTCCTAAAAGATTTCCCCTTTAGCCTTAAACTGTGAGCCCTTGTTCTGGACTTCCCCAATACCGGGAATAATCTTCCTGCATCTAGCCTGTCCAACCCCTTAACAATTTTGCACAAGATAAAGTTGATATTTGAACAGAAAATTAAAAAAAAAACTGAAAATGTTGCAAAACACTCAGCGGGTCAGGTAGCAACTGAGGAGCAAGAAGCAGAGATAACTTTCAAAGGAAGATCTTTCATTAGAACTTTGAAACATTGGCCGTCTATCCACGGACGCTGCCTAAATATTTCCAACATTTCTGCTGTAGTTCATATTTCTAGCATCTGCAACATGTTCACTATAGATTACCATAATGAATCTTTATTAACAAGATCACAATTGTTATTTTTTTAACAGTGAGCATTAACTACATAGAGTATGAATGAACTGATAGAAATCACTAAAGTTAGATTACTCCACCATTTAAATCAAATAAAGCACTGTTAGATATACAAAAATAGCAGATACCATGGGCTGATTTTGAAGAAATTAAATGTTTATTAATTAATAGCTCTGACTGACAGTAGATGCAAATTTCATCAGTCCTCTGCTCCCAAAGGTTTGAACAAATTATTAGCACGTGGAGGTGTACACTGCCAATTTTATAATCAGCAACGCCATAGCTGAGGTCAGTCTTTCTGACATTAGAAGCTCAGCACATGTGCCTTTGCCTTAGCAGACATTAGGGGGCAGGTGTATAGAATGGTACAGTTCTGGGACTGGCTTTTCAACCAACAATGCCTATGCCGAACATGATGCAGATCTCCATCTGCCTGCATGTGATCCATATCCCTCCAATCCCTGCATATCCCTGTGCCTATCTAAGACCCTCTTAAATACGACTATCGTATCTGCTTCCACCACCGCGCCTGGCAGTGCGTTTCAGGCTCCCATCACTCGATGCAAAAAAACTTGCCACGCTCAATTCCTTTAAACTTTCTCTCTCTGACCTCAAAGCTGTGCCCTCTCATCTTTGACATTTCCTCCCTAAAAAAAATGTTTCTTTATTAGTAAAACATTATGGGGTTAAGGCAGGGAAATGGGGTTGAGGGAAAAATAGACGAGGCATGATTAATTTGCGCAGCAGACTTGATGGGCCGAATGGCCTAATTATTCCCCTATGTCTTATAGTCTTATTGTCTTATGTTCTGATAGTCTACCCTATCTATGCATCTCATAATTGTATACTCTTCTATCAGGTCTCTCCCGAACCTTCGAAGCTCCAGAGAAAGTAATCCAAGTTTGTCCAACCTCTCCTTATAGTTGATACCCTTTAATTAAGGCAGTGTCCTAATAAACCTTTTCTGCACCCTCTCCAAATATTCTTCCTGTAATGGGGCAACTAGAGCGTCACACAATATTCCAAATGCAGCCCAACCAAATTTGATCAAGCTGCAACATGTCTTCCTGACTCAACGCCCTGACTGATGAAAGGAATATTAGCCATAGCCAATATTTTGTACAGCCACAATACTATACTGTGAAATATTGCACATTCTGACTTGACGACATTTTTCTTGCCTTTTTTGTTGTTTCCATTGTCGTTATTATTTATCTGTTACGTTAGAGCCACGCTCAGGCAGTGCGCCTGAAATTTTGTTGTATGTGTTTACAATGACAATAAAGTGCATTATTATTATGAAGCACACCACACTCATTTACTATTAACCATATAACCATATAACAATTACAGCACGGAAACAGGCCATCTCGGCCCTACAAGTCCGTGCCGAACACTTATTTTCCCCTAGTCCCATCTACCTGCACTCAGACCATAACCCTCCATTCCTTTCCCATCCATATGCCTATCCAATTTATTTTTAAATGATAAAATCGAACCTGTCTCCACCTCTTCCACTGGAAGCTCATTCCACACAGCTATCACTTTTCTGAGTAAAGAAGTTCCCCCTCATGTTACCCCTAAACTTTTGTCCCTTAATTCTGAAGTCATGTCCTTTTGTTTGAATCTTCCCTACTCTCAGTGGGAAAAGCTTATCCACGTCAACTCCGTCTATCCCTCTCATCATTTTAAAGACCTCTATCAAGTCCCCCCTTAAACTTCTGCGCTCCAAAGAACAAAGACCTAACTTATTCAACCTTTCTCTGTAACTTAGTTGCTGAAACTCAGGCAACATTCTAGTAAATCTCCTCTGTACTCTCTCTATTTTGTTGACCCTTCCTATAATTGGATGACCAAAATTGTACACCATACTCCAGAATTGGTCTCACCAATGCCTTGTACAATTTTAACATTACATCCCAACTTCTATACTCAATGCTCTGATTTATAAAGGCTAGCATACCAAAAGCTTGCTTTACCACCCTATCTACATGAGATTCCACCTTCAGGGAACTATGCACAGTCATTCCTAGATCCCTCTGTTCAACTGCATTCCTCAATTCGCTACCATTTATCATGTACGTCCTATTTTGATTTGTCCTGCCAAGATGTAGCACCTCACACTTATCAGCCTTAAACTCCCTTAAACTCCATCTGCCATCTTTCAGCCCATTCTTCCAAATGGCCTAAATCTTTCTGTAGACTTTAGAAATCTACTTCATTATCCACAACACCACCTATCTTAGTATCATCTGCATACTTACTAATCCAATTTACCACACCATCATCCAGATCATTGATGTACATGACAAACAACAGTGAACCCAACACAGATCCCTGAGGCACCCCACTAGTCACCTGCCTCCAACCTGACAAACAGCCATCCACCATTACTCTATGGCATCTCCCATTTAGCCACTGTTGAATCCATCTTGCTACTCATGCATTAATACCCAACAATTTAACCTTCTTAACCAACCTTCCATGATGAACCTTGTCAAAGGCCTTACTACAGTCCATATAGACACCATCCACTGCTTTACCCTCATCAATTTCCCTAGCAACCTCTTCAAAAAATCAAGAAGATTAGTCAAACATGAACTTCCAGGCACAAATCCATGTTGACTGTTGCTAACCAGACCCTGTTTATCCAGATGCTTATATATATTATCTCTAAGTATCTTTTCCATTAATTTGCCCACCACTGAAGTCAAACTAACAGGTCTATAATTGCTAGGTTTACTCTTAGAATCCTTTTTAAAAGCAGTACGCCAATCCTTGGGCACTATTCCCGTTTCTAATGACATTTGAAATATTTCTGTCATAGCCCCTGCTATTTCTACACTAACTTCCCTAAATGTCCTAGGGAATATCCTGTCAGGACCTGGAGACTTATCCACTTTTATATTTTTCAAAAATGTCAGGACTTCTTTTACTTTGAATCTCATAGTTTCCATAGCTACTCTACTTGTTTCCCTTACCTCACATAATTCAATATCCTTCTCCTTGGTGAATACCGAAGAAAATAAATTGTTCAATATCTCCCCATCTCTTTTGGCTCTGCAGATAGCTGTCCATTCTGTCTCTCTAATGGACCAATGTTATCCCTCATTATCCTTTTGCTATTAATATAGCTGTATAGCTATTCTAATACTTTGTCTTACCACTTTTAAATTTTAGTTTTAGTTTTAGAGATACAGCATGGAAACAAGCCCTTCTGTCCACGCTGACCAACAATCAACCATCACTAGTTTTGTACTACACACCAGGGACAATTTATAGAAGCCAATTGTCCAACAAATCTGCACATTAGGAATGTGGGAAGAAACTGGAGTACCCAGAGAAAACCCACGCAGTCACAGGGAGAATGTACAAACTCCATAAAGAACGGGACCCGTAGACAGGATCGAACCCGGGTCGCAGGCACTGTAAGGCTCTGCCGCTGCGCCACAGTGCTGCTTTCTGGAAGCTACAGACTTGGAGCCCAAGATCCTTCTGTGTATCAAATCTGTGTTTTTGGCCAAGCTACTTAGCCCAGACGTAGTTAGGCCAATTGAAGCATTTGTTTATTGTTGCAGAATTCTATGTGCATTTTTATGTAAAGTTTACTAATGATTTATGCTGTGGTGTGTTTGTCTGTGAGTATGTAGCTGGGATGCGGCTGTGAGCAAAATTATCATTGTACCTGTTCCTCACTGTACTCATGCTTATCATAATTAACCGAACTTGACTTGACACTGAACTGTAGATACAAGGATCTGCAGATGCTGGTTTACAAAAAAAAGAAACTAAATGCTGGAGTAACTCAGCAGGTCAGTGATCATCTCTGGAGAACATGGAGAGGCCCAAGAAAGGTCCCCACCTGAACCGTCAAGTGTGAAGAAGGGCCCAGTCCCGAACCATCACCCATCCATGTTCTCAGAGATGCTGGCTGATTCACTGAGTTAACGTTGCCTATTTCCTTCGCTCCATAGATGCTGCTGCACCCGCTGAGTTTCTCCAGCAATTTTGTGTAACTACACTGCTCTAGTTGACTTTGCCTTCATTAGAATACAACAGCAACGTTTGCAAACCCTTAGCAGGTAGGGAGGAGTTATTTGGAGATGGGAAGAAGAGGATCTTTTCAATTTAACGACAGTGCTCATCACAATGGGGAAAAAACTGTCTCAAAACTCAACTCTCTTACTGTGCATCAGGTTTGAATGCAGTAATTGGAAATTGAAGTGCCACTTTAAGGTACTTACAGCTTTTAGGAGAGACTGATAAAAGGTGGAAGGAAAAGTGTTGCTCATTGATGGTCTGTAATGATGTTCAATCATCCTCTCAGAAGGCGGCAATGTTGACAGCTTGGAAGAGAGCCAGATTCCCTCCTCCTTGGCTGCTCCTGCCAGCTGTGTTCATGCAGCTGAGAAATAGATGACACCATTACAAGCCAGTTAACGAAAAAGCCCCAAAAAATATCACTAGATCAAAGCTCTGAAAAGACTAACAATAAAACTCAAAAGCCAGCCTGGAATGGTTGTGTGAAATGATGGAATATTAAATAGCCTCAGGCATGTTTTAAAGTTGAACTGGATGCAACATCCTTTTCCATTGCTCCAAACAGGGATGTAACCCAAACTAAAATGCCCATGATTGGAGATTCCAAATTTAACAAAATGAAGTCCCCATCACCACCAATTGTGGGATTACTTCTTTTTTTCTACATCACAACCAATTTCGCACTTCAGATAAAGACGTAGATCATTGGTTGTAAAATCGCATTAAGATATCCTAAATGCCACAGAAACCGCTACATAAATGTAGACTATTTGCGTCTTAATTACCCAAATCTGAATTGGAGACATTTCTCAATTAGCCCATAGATTAAATGGGCACGGCAATATCGATGACATTACTTGTTGGCTCCTGCGCTTAGTGTTATAGTTATCACAGGGTGGCACGATGGTGTAGCGGTAAAGTTGTTGCCTAATGCCCCTGTCCCACTTAGGAAACCTGAACGGAAACCTCAGGAGACTTTGCGCCCCACCCAAGGTTTCCGTGCGGTTCCCGGAGGTTGCAGGTGGTTGCCAGAGGTTGCAGGTAGTGGAAGCAGGTAGGGAGACTGACAAAAACCTCCGGGAACCGCACGGGAACCTTGGGTGGGGCGCAAAGTCTCCTGAGGTTTCCGTTCAGGTTTCCTAAGTGGGACAGGGGCATTACAGTGCCAGTGGAGGAGGGAAGAGACCAGACCTAAGGGCCTCCATCACAGTCCTGGGTGGACTCACTGGGTGGATGCCTGTACGGTTTAATTTGTAATT
Organism: Leucoraja erinaceus; assembly: GCF_028641065.1. NCBI lineage: Eukaryota > Metazoa > Chordata > Chondrichthyes > Rajiformes > Rajidae > Leucoraja > Leucoraja erinaceus. Next base: position 22,059,514 of record NC_073381.1, on the reverse strand, counting down.
ATATTCACCTGCAATTTCGTTCAGACCTCGGTCGAATGGGTCTCCATGATTCTACAGTGCCCTGGGTTCCAAATGGGTGCGTTAGGTTTGTAGGTTAATAGGCTTGGTATATTTACTGTAAATTGTCCCTCGTTAATAGGCTGTGTAGGGTAAATGTCCCTCGTGTGTGTAGGGTAGTGTTTGGTCGGGACAGATTTGGTGGGCCAAAGGGCCTGTTTAAGCACTACATCTCTAAACTAATCTAAACTAAACGAAAAACACCACCTCCAATGCATTCATTAGGCTCCAAGAGTACAGTATATGTCCTTACCACTCCCTTCATCCTCCTTTGTGAGTGTTCTTGCTCCTCTCCTTCCCACAATTACACTGCCAGTTATCAGACACAGTTGACATTAGGCTCATCAAGAGTTGGTGGAAGATGGAAGATTGGTTGGAGTGCGCAGATCACACACTATATTACTTCTCTATATTACAACCTTTATTTAATTAGTATTATTCATTGCAGAAATCATATTAGTTTCCTTTAGTTTAGAGGTAAGTATGGAAACAGGCCCGCCAGCCCACCAAGTCCACACCGCCCATCGACCATCAACCACAGTGGTTCTATGTTATCCCACAATATAAATGCGTCGATCCACTTCTTACGTTCCCAGACAAGATAATATAAGAAACAAAAAGACAGAGAGACCCTCCAGACCTTGCACCAGGTTAATACATTATTAAACTTTACCATCATTCTATGGTTTTCAAATTCACAAATAAAGTTCAAGTCTCCACCCCCCCTTTGTTCCTGGTTTAATCAACTGATAATTGCGTTATGGTCTTTCATGACCTTATACCGCCCAGGAAATCTTAATTGTACAATTGGTGCCCAAACCAAAAGTAGCTATTATTGTAAGACCGCACAGTGGGACAGCTGGGAGTGCTGCCGTCTCACAATACCAGAGACCCGGGTTCGATCCTGACTTCAAGCTCTGTCCGTGTGGAGATTGCATGTACTCCCAGTGAACTCTTGAGTTTCCTCCGGGTGCTCCTGTTTCCTCGCACATCCCAAAGATGTTTGGTTTGTAGGTTAATCGGCCTTGGTAAAATTGTTATATTTCTAAACTAAACTAAACTAAACTAAACTAAACTAAACTAAACTAAACTAAATTAAACTAGTATGACCTATATCTATGGCCTCTGGTCCTAGACTCTCCCACTAGTGACATTGTAGAGGTTTACAAAAGTCTGAGGGACATTGATAGGATAGATCATCAGAATCTTTCTCCCAGGGCAGTGGTGTCTAGAACTGGAGGGCAGAGATTTAAGGTGAGAGGGAGATATTTAAAGGAAACATGAGGGGTAGGTTCTGCACGTAGGGGGTATGGTGAATAACTGGAATGAGCGACCAGTGCAGCCTCAACTCCAAGAAGACCAAGGAGCTCATTGTAGACTTCAGAAAGTCTAGGGGCAGCACGCACACCCCCATCCACATCAACGGGACGAAGGTGGAACGTGTTTCCAGCTTCAGGTTTCTGGTGGTCAACATCTCCGATGACCTCTCTTGGACCCACAATACCTCTACTCTGATCAAGAAGGCTCACCAGCGTCTCTTCTTCCTGAGGAGACTAAAGAAGGTCCATCTGTCTCCTCAGATTCTGGTGAACTTCTACCGCTGCACCATCGAGAGCATCCTTACCAACTGCATCACAGTATGGTATGGCAACTGCTCTGTCTCTGACTGGAAAGCACTGCAGAGGGTGGTGAAAATTGCCCAACGCATCATCGGTTCCTCACTCCCCTCCACTGAGTCTGTCCAAAGCAAGCGTTGTCTACGAAGGGCGCTCAGCATCATCAAGGACTCACCCCAACCACAGACTGTTTACCCTCCTACCATCAAGGAGGCGCTACAGGTCTCTCCGTTGCCAGATCAGCAGGTCCAGGAACAGCTTCTTCCCTGTGCCTGTTACATTACTCAACACTGTACCTCGGTGATTGCCAATCACCACCCTCCCCCCCGGACACTCCTTCCACCAGAAAATAATTGCACTACTACGACTGTATGCACGTAAATATATTTATTTATTGCTCATATTCTATGTCGCTCATCTAGGGAGAAGTGGGATTAGTGAAGAGAGGCATTATGGCGATCTTTCACGAGGTGCACTGAAGGGTTTGAGTTTGGGGCCCCATCTCTGTGCCATCAGTCTCTATGAATCACTTGAATTGCCTGCACACAATCAGTCCATTTTCACTTCTGTGCCTATTCATAGAACGATCAGCTTCTATTTATAATGTGAACCTGTAAACAGCTCAAGTGGACCTGGGATCATAATGAGATTGACACTGACGTCTGTACAATAGCTATGTTTCGTTCATCTAAATGAAAAACCTCTTTAAAACATGGTTCTGAAGTGATAGGCTTGTCAGTGCTGTAAAATAACCTATAGTGATTTAGCAACAGAGCTGTGTCAGAGGGGACTGTGTTATTCATCACAGTGTCATTGCAGCAAACCTCTATTTGTTTTGACAGCACTCCTCGATTATTCTCATTTGCCTCAAACTTGCTTGCTGCCCATTTCCCTTTCAAATATTTAATCTATCTATAGTGGTGGGGCAGGGAAGAGCACAGGAATGTAGAACATTAAAGGGATAAAGGTCAAGGTGAGAGTGCGTGCTAGAGAAAGTCTGTTGTGGACTCGCAGGGCAGCATAAAAGGCAAAACTGAATAGAGTTACTCTTTGTAGGTTGCATGGCCTAGTATCTACATACGTTATAGGTGCAGAATTAGGCCATTCGACCCATCATGTCTACTCCACCATTCCACCTGTAGAGATGTGGATCAAGGGCTGAGGTGGGATTAATTATAAATCCATTATTCCTCTATCAGATGTACTGGAGGACAGCGGATCTAAGGGGGTAGAGGAACTGAAAGAAATTTTAATTAGGCGAGAAATAGTATTGGGTAGGCTAAAGGATGATAAATGCCCTGGGCCGGATGGTCTCCATCCCAGGGTCCTCAGGGAGGTGGCTCCAGAAATAATGGACACATTTGTGATCATTTTCCAATGTTCAATAGATTCAGGATCGGTTACAGTGGATTGGAGGATAGCTAATTGTAAATAAGCACACTGTACAATCTGGAGTTCAAGATCATCTTTAATCAGTACCCATATTATCAAAAGTATCAAAGGTATCAAAGATATTTTATTGGTCACATTCACATACACCTAGCTGTAGTGAAGTGAAATGCTTCTTGCTATTTTGCAGCACATAAAGAAGGAATACAGACATAACATTAATAAGAGTTTTAAACATAAAGAACATCCCCCCACAATGGTTCCCATTATGAGGGAAGGCACAAAGTCCAGTCCCCAACCCCAGTTCACCCATAATCGGGCCCATTGAGGCCTCCACAGTTGCCTCTACGGAGGCCCGATGTTCCAGGCCGTTCTCCCCGGGTGATGTTGCTCCGGCATCGGGAGAGTCCTCTTAGCGGCTTGGGAACCCTGGAACGGCCACTTCCGTATTATAGCGGTACAGCAGGTTCATCGTTACCGCTTCCAAGACTGACCAGTATAGGAAGTGGGTGTTCCCTACTGGAGTCCATGGCATTCCGAAGCTGACAGGGCCGCGTCGGTTGGTGCTCCGAGGCCCCCGATGTTAAAGTCGACGCTGCTGCCCGCGGTTGGCCGCTCCGCAGTCCCGCAGCTCGACGGTGTTGATCACGGCGGTCTCAGCATACCGGAGCTCCAGCGTGGCGACCCAGCGCGGCGACCCAGGCAAGGCATCGCCCGCTCCGCTCCGCGATAGCGCTCCAGCGCTGTGCCGCCACCGAAGCTGAAGGTGCTGGGCGGTCCCCGCCAGGAAAACGCCGCTCCACTCCCGCTGGGAGGCCGCAAGGACAGGTCGACGTTGCAGTCCGGGAAAAAAGCTGCCTCACTGACCAGGTAGGGACCTAGAAAATAGTTTCCCCCTTCCCCCCCACATAAAAAAGTCAAATTCCCCAACAAACATAGGACAAAATTCACTAAAAACGAATTAAAAAAAGTGAATTGAACGGACAGCTGCTGGTTAGCAGCCGTTCCCCATGATGGCTCCTCCTCTCGAGATCCCATGGACAGTTGTCGTGGTGCCTGCCACCAGTAAGTTGACAGGGCACTCCTGGCGAAATTACAGCGCTGCAGCTCAGTCCTTCATCAATATGAAGGCTGGACAGGAATTTCCAGGACGTTGGTGATTGTAGCTGTATACGCTACACCAGTCCTTGTTGATTCTTGATAGGCCGCCGTGATCATGTTCACGGTCCTGTCCGTCAGTCCAGATCTAGCATGATGGACTTATGGTTCAGAGACTATGTCTAGGACCACAGGGACCCATGGCTGTGTAGGCCAATCAGGTACTTCCAAGACACCTGATGCTGAGTCCATATGTATTTTGCATAGGACCCGACTGATGAGGCAGGAGGGGGAAAAATCATAGTAAACAATTTTCCCCAATTCAGCGAGAAGCGTCCATCGCTGCTGCCCCAGGTCTGGTTCCCAAGCGACATATGTTGGTAACTGGTGATTGAGTCTAGATGCAAATAGATCGATATCTGGTGTACCATATCGTATAGTAATATCACCATTTTTTTTTCTTTGTGTGGTCCAACAGCCATTCGGTGCTGTCATTAAATTATAATGACCAGGTGTCTGCCACTGTATTGAGCTTACCTGGTAGGTAAGTTGCTGATAGCCAAATATGTATGTTAACACACCATTGCCAGATTGTATTGGCCAGATTGACACATTAAATCGATTTTATTCCACCCATATGATTAATATATGCCACCACTGTGGTATTATCAATTTGTAGGCGCATTGTGAACAGTAGTCTTTTAGCCCATTAAATGCACCCAACATCTCTAAATAATTTATACCCAGTGTTTTTAGTAATGATGATTCCTAATGTTCCATCTACCACCAGTTCTGGATATAATGTTAGTAGCTCCCTAGCTCCCCAGCCATGAGCGCTGACCTCCGTTTGTAATGTGAATGAAGGGTTACTAATAATGATGGGGCTGGAACAATGCCAAATATTTCCCTTCCGCCATTGTAACTCCGAAATTGCTTTGGCTGGTAACTGCATAAGTCGATCAAAGTGACCTGCAAGGTGTTTTAGCGCTTACACTTTTGCCCTTTTTGAGCTTTAATAATGCAAGGTCCAAACTGAGTAGCTGGAAATGCTGCTACTAGTTTATTTTTTAACAATTAATTTTGTTGCAGGCTTCCAACAAATCTGCTGCTTTACTCTTTGGCAATGTTACAGACATGTGGATAATGCTAATTGTGAATCCCAGATAGTCCATAGATGTGGATTGCATCAACGTAGATTTATCTGGATGGATGACGGACCCCGGAGTTTCAAACCAATGTTTGGTAGCTAAACTGCTGATTTAGCTAGTTACTAGGTTTCCCCCACAATTGATATATCATTAAGATATGCCATGCCAATATGTTTTGTTTCCTAAGTATTGCCAAGGCCAGTTTTAATATCTTGGTGAACAGTCTTGGGCTGAAGTTTAACCCATTAGGCAACGCTATATATTGCCATGGTTGCCCATCCAGTTAAATTTTAGGTATCGACAATGATCCCTATGTATGGGCACTGAATAGTATGCATCTTTTAGATCAATGCATGCCATGAAGTATCTCTCTGAAACTAATTGTTTGGCAGTAACAATGTTTCCACAGTGGTAATAAACCTTCATGCCTCCCAAAACAAGTGTAACGTTTCCCCTGTTAGTACAGGTCCTACACCTTTTGTGTTCTGGAAGGAACCAGATACAGCTACCTTCCTGGTTGCCGGTGGTACATCCCCTTCCTCAGCTTCTGCCTCTTCTGCGGACGAGGCACAGGAGTGCGGGGTTGGCATGTTTTCCATGAGGGTCGCTCTGGGCCTTGGCCTAAAAAGGACCTTTGTGGTTGCTGCGCGGCCCTCATGCTTTCACCAGCGCTCTGGTGTTGATGCCTGCTGATGGCTGCATAGGGGTGCTGCCGTCTGAGGTGTGTGATCTGCCCATTGCTGATGACGCCCTCATGAGCCCGACGGCTTTAAACTCTTCGTCGAGCTCTTTTACTTGTTTAGACAAGTTTCCCCTCCAAACAGCAGTATCTGCAGTTGTGTTACAGCTGTAACACAACTGCAGATACTGCTGTTTCGCAAAACCCTGCAAATTTGGGGTTTAGTGTAGGTTTACTGCGCTCTCGGAAGCAATTGATTTCATACTGGGTATTGCGGAGCAATGCCAGTGTCCTGCTGAGTGTCCGTCATCTCTGTACCATCGACTGAATGAGCAAACAATGATATGCCTGCTGTCAGAAGTTTTAGAATCTTCTGTAGTTTGATCTCCTGGGTTCTTATGCCAGTCCCACTGTACCCTCAGATCGCATGTTTACTGCAGGCACTTTTAACAAAGTAAAGTTCACAGGTGGCATATACTTCTGCGTAGTTTCGTTAACTACCTGTTCCTGCAGAGGATGGAAGTACAGGTAGTCGATGCTGGCCGCCAGCTTGGTCTGCAATGGTACTCCTGATTCCGGTGATCCGCAAATTTGGTGACCACTCCCAGTAGCTCCTTAGGATCCTGCACCCCCAGCACACTGCTGTTTTCTTCAGCCACGTCCCCTTCTTCAGGACCAGCCCAGCCCTGGCCCACGATGCTCCCCTATGTCAAGGGAGATGCATTGTTTGACAGCCCTTGATAAGGTGCTGTTATGGGAGTGCAAAGACTCCCATAGTGAGCTTGTTCCATCTCCCGGAGCAAGTCATGTTGGAGCATTTGCTCCATCAACCGCTTACGCGGGAGAGGCGACACCTCTGCTGCACGCGGGCAGCGCGTCCTCCCGACCAGACTCATATGAGTATGATCGGCCGGGCCGACTCCTGCTGGGCTTTGCCCAGCCCACTGCGCTGATTCGAGCTGTACAGCTCACGGCGCTGGACTCGACTTAGCAGAGTTAAAGTCGGTAAGTGGACCTCAGCAACCGCTCAAGATGGTCACTTCCACTGCCCTTGTGCAGCACGTCCTCTTGGCCGGACTCCCCCGAGTCTATCGGCCGGACCGACTCTTGCTGTGCTTGCCTCCAGCCCGCTGCGCTGTTTTTAGTTGTACAGTTCGCAGCGCTGGGCTCAGCTGTGCTGAGTTTACCTGACTGTGGACCACAGGCTACGGTCCAGGTGCCGCTGGTCACCCCCAGCTGTTGGGCTGTCGGGACCTTCACAGTTCCCCGCAGCCATTGAAACGCGACCCGTTATTCTTCCCCTTGTCCATAGTGCTGAAACACAAAGCACAGCAAGGGGAAGAAATACGACCTTAGAATACATTTTCTTACCTCCTAGGTCCGTTTTTCAATTTTGCCATGGGAGCGCTCTTCCCCCGCCCGTCGCTGTTGCAATGTGCGAGACGATATGTTGCGCATACGTGCTGGCGGGGTCTTCACGTAGTCACTCACGTGACTCCGAAGTAAAATTAGTGCACATGGTATTGGGGGTAGGGTGCTGACATGGATAGAAAATTGGTTGGCAGACAGGAAGCAAAGAGTAGGAGTGAACGGGTCCTTTTCAGAATGGCAGACCGTGGCGAGTGGAGTGCCACAAGTCTTGGTGTTGGGGCCGCAACTGTTTATCATATATATTAATGATTTGGAAGAGGATAAATAAGAGCAGCACTAGCAAATTTGCAGATCAACTGGGGGGTAATGAAGAGGAAGTTAGGTTGCAGGGTGACCTCGACAGGTTGAGTGAGTGGGCAGATGCGTGGCAGGTGCAGTATCATATAGATAAATGTGAGGTTATCCACTTTGGTGGCAAAAACAAGGGTGCAGATTATTATCTCAATGGGGTTAGGTTAGGTAAGGGGGAGGTACAGCGAGACCTGGGCGTCCTTGTGCACCAGTCACTGAAAGTTGGCGTGCAGGTACAGCAGGCAGTGAAGAAAGCTAATGGAATGTTGGCCTTCATAACAAGAGGATTTCAGTATAGGAATAAAGAGGTTCTTCTGCAGTTGTATAGGGCTCTGGTGAGACCACATCTGGAGTATTGTGTACAGTTTTGGTCTCCTAATTTGAGGAAGGACATCCTTGTGATTGAGGCAGTGCAGCGTATGTTCACAAGATTGATCCCTGGGATGGCGGGACTCTCATATGAGGAAAGATTGAAAAGACTAGGCTTGTATTCACTGAAGTTTAGAAGGATGAGGATGGATCTTATAGAAACATATTAAATTATCAAAGGACTGGTCAAGCCAGATGCAGGAAAAATGCTCCCAATGTTGGGCGAGTCCAGAACCAGGGGCCACAGTCTTAGAATAAAGGGGAGGCCATTTAAGACTGAGGTGAGAAAAAACGTTTTCACACAGAGAGTTGTGAATTTGTGGAATTCCCTGCCACAGAGGGCAGTGGAGGCCAAATCACTGGATGGATTTAAGAGAGAGTTAGATAGAGCACTAGGGGCTAGTGGAATCAAGATATATGAGGAGAAGGCAGGCACGGGTTATTGATTGGCGATGATCACCCATGATCACAATGAATGGCGATGCTGGCAAGAAGGGCCGAATGGCCTTCTCCTGCATCTATTTTCTATGTTTTATTCTTGGTTAGCACAGACACGATGGACTGAATGGCTTCCTTCAATGTTGTGAATTGTTTTCAACACATGATTTATTTTTACAGCACTCACCCTTAGCTATGTGGTCAATGCTACATATCAGGAAGAAAGCCGTATGAAATAGCTGCAAAGATCACGAGGACTTTTTGGATTACGCTAAGATTTCCAGCAATTCCCTGGACATTGCCACTTACAGTATCTTCGTATTGATGCTTGAAACGAGGTTGTAAAATTTGCTCCGAATGCCTTCTAACAACTTTCTCAGTATTTAGGGCAGCACAGTGGAGCAGTTGGTAGAGCTGTTGCCTTCACAGCAACAGAGACCCCCAGTTCGATCCTGACCTCGGGTGCTAGTGTAGAGAGTGGATGAGAATGTGGGGAAAAGGAACTAGTATGCACAAGTGATCGATGGTCGTGGTGGGCCGAAGGGCCTGTTTCCATGCTCTAGATCTAAAACTAAGACTAAATCTGCCTCCGGCACACTGATTATCTGTCTCCATAGTCTGTTGTAAGTCAACGACTTTACAGGTCCTGCTTGCGGCATTCAGCCCTGGGATCATTTGTCAGACCTGTGTTTAGTTGTGGCAGAAGGTTCACACAGACGTACATGCACCTGACACTTAAACTGCACTTTAACAGGACAATGCTTCCTAATATAATCAGTGCAGTTGAATTATGGTTTCAAGCCACGTATTTATCCTTTCACTATGACAAAGAGTATGACACTATGACATTTGAAATTCTTAAGGCCTCGTTTAAAGCCCACTCAGAAATTTACATAAATAGAAATTTGTCAGCACAGTTCTCGGGTGCAGTGTCAACATTTAGTACCACTCAAATTATAATTCCACACACTGTCATTCACTCACATTTCTTCCACTCAGCTGAGGGATGAAGGCTGCACTGTTAGTCAACTCTAAGCCCACAAGCCATAGAGCAGGTGAGTGTTTCAATAAATGTTTAGTCTGATGTAAATTACTTTATAATTACCATTTTGTTTGTGGTTTAGTGTGGCTGGATCACGTTGATGCTGTCTTGTGCAATATGTTTATGTGCTTAATTTCAAAGTATAGATGAAAGGCCAGTGGCTCAAACTATAAATTATAGTCACAGAGACATACAGTGTCATAACTGAACCTTCGGCCCAACTTTTCCATGCTGACTAATCTAAGCTAGTCCTATTTTTCCGCATTTGATTCATATCCCTCTAAACCTTTCCTATCCATGTACCTGCCCAAGTGTCTTTTAAATGTTGTTATTGTACCTGCCTCAACTACCTCTTCTTGCAGCTCATTCCATATACGCACCAACCTCTGGGTGAAAATGTTGCCCCTCAGGTTCCTATTAAATCTTTCTCCTCTCACCTTTACACCGATGTACACCATATCAACTGTATTATCGTTATCAACTCTCTTTGTTAGTTATAGAACAAGATAGTACAGGAGCAGGCCCTTCAGCCCACAATGGCTGTGCCGAACATGATGCCATTTTAAACTAATGTCTTCCATATCCCTCCATTCCCTGCATATCCACTTACCTATCTGAAAGCTTCTTAAAAGCTTCTATTGTATCTGCCTACACCACTGCCCCTGGCAGTGCGTTCTAGGCACCGAACACATTCTGTGTTAAAAACTTGCCCGATACATCTCTTTAAAAACTTTCTCACTCTCTCTTAAAGCTACGCACTCTAGTCTTTGATGTTTCTATCCCAGGAAAAAAGTTTATCAAAAAACTCTATTAAATTGGTTAAACTAGATTTGCCCTGAATAAAACAATTTTCCTCGGGAAACTACTAATCCTGCCCTGATAAAATCTTCATCAAAGCATTTCCACCCTTTGAGGTTAATCGCCCCAGTCTGTAGTTGCTGGGCTTATCTACCCTCTGTTTATAGAACGGTTTGTAACATTTCCCACTCTTCGTTTTTATGGCATCAACTCCTGCATCCAAATCGCATTGAAACTTTGCGATCTGGGTTTACATGGGAAAATGTGCAATCTCTACACATGCCGTACTGGAGATCAGGATTGTACTTTGCTGCAGCTGCAAGGAAGCAGCTCTAGTGTCAAAATACACATTGAATATAGACCTATAGTTAGATCTTTAAAAGAAAACTTATAAATGTAAAAACAAAACACAAAGATAAAAAGACAAAAAGAAAAGGAAAAAAGGGAAAAACAAAACCCCCCTAAACTAAAGGAAAAAATAAATTAATAATAATAAAATAAGAATAAAAATAAAATAAATAAATAAAACTAAGCAAGGCAAAACAGAATCTGAACTGAGAATGTCAACAATTTAAGTCTGTTTGGCGTCAAGTCCATCTACATCAACTGGAAATATCTCGGGAAAGTGTGGAAAGGCTTGATCCCACCCTGGGCTGCAGAGGTCGGCATAGTGGCACAACCAGCAGAACGCTTCTTTGCAGCTCCAGTGACCCGGGTTCAATCCCAACCTCGGGTGCTGCCTCTGTGGAGATTGCATGTCCTCCCTATGACAGTTTCATCCAGGCTCTGGTTTCCTCCTACATCCCAAAAACCAGTGGGTTAGTGGGTTAAACAGCCATTGCACATTGCCATAGTTTGTAGGTGTTAATGGAATCTGGGAGGTTTTTGACGAGGTGTCGGAGGAATAAAAAATGGGATAAATATAGGTTTCTGCGCTGGGCAATTTTGATTTAGATATTGCATCTCTGTGTGTCAGGTAGTGGTCTTTTTATGTCAATGGTTCCTTCATCCTTCACCACCAAGAGTCCTGATGCATGTTCAGGCACTGGTGGGCTCAGAAGAGTCACAGGGGTATTCTGAAGGGCTGAAACGAGAATGATTATGTGGGGAGCCGACCAGGGAAGTTACTTGGCTTTGAAGGTGAACTTGGTCAGGCAAAATTTTGTTTCTCGGCTCCATCATTATGTATGAGCTGTTTCTGTTGCTGATAAAAGTTAAGATCTTCCTTTGAACATGCCAGATTTTTTTTTTAATGAGTGTTGCATTTTATACTGGCAGATGAACCAAATTCCTGGAACACTGTTTAAAAAGCAATTGAGAAAGCTGGTTCAGAGCCTTTTTCTTTAACTTTGAACTGTGGGCGATTTGTGAAAAGCTAAGCAATGGGTCTGCTTCCATGAGGAGCTGCTCAGAATTAGAATAAAAATGTACCGAGCCAGTACTTGGAAATTCAGTGAAGGGAGCACTGAGAGACTTCAAGAGATTGAAACAACCTGACATTTTACAGAATGTAGAAACAAAAAAATTCAGATGCTGGTTAAGACTTGAGTGGTAGGGACACAAAGTGCTGGAGTTACTCAGAAGGTCAGGCATCAACTCTGGAGAACGTGGATATGTGAATTTTCGGGTCGAGTCTGATCAGGACCCCTCTTCAGACCCAACTCGAAACATCACCTATCCATGTTCTCCAGATATGCTGCCTGACCCGCTGAGTTACTCCAGCACTTTGTGCCCTTTAGTGACATTTTACAGGTGGAATTTAACCGAGAAGTGTGAAGCAATACATTCTGGTAGGAATAATGAGGTGAGACACATTAAATAATACAATATAATAAGATAAGCAGCAGCAGAGAGATGGAGGTGCACAGAAAACCTTGAAGATAAAATCTTGAGTGGAGAGCCACTAAAGCATTGGCTTTACAGGACAAGGGGTCACAGCTTAAGGATAAGGGGGAAATCCTTTAAAACCGAGATGAGAAGAACTTTTTTCACACAGAGAGTGGTGAATCTCTGGAACTCTCTGCCACAGAGGGTAGTTGAGGCCAGTTCATTGGCTATATTTAAGAGGGAGTTAGATGTGGCCCTTGTGGCTAAGGGGATCAGGGGGTATGGAGAGAAGGCAGGTACAGGATACTGAGTTGGATGATCAGCCATGATCATATTGAATGGCGGTGCAGGCTCGAAGGGCCGAATGGCCTACTCCTGCACCTAATTTCTATGTTTCTATGTTTCTATGTTTACGAAAGGAAATAGACCATAGAAGGAAGGAACGTGAGCATAACCATTCTAAGTCACTTGGGAGGCTTGAACTTCAATACTGTATTCTGATCAGGTCACCACACACTAGGAATGATGCTGAGGAATCAAATGAGAAAGCAAATGGCATGTTGGCCTTCATAACAAGAGGAGCTGTGTATATGAGCAAAGAGGTCCTTCTGCAGTTGTACAGGCCCCTAGTGAGACCACACCTGGAGTATTGTTTGCAGTTTTGGTCTCCCAATTTGAGGAAGGGCATATTTTCTATTGAGGGAATGCAGCGTAGGTTCACAAGGTTAATTCCCGGGATGGCGGGACTGTCATATGTTGATAGAATGGAGCGGCTGGGCTTGTATACTCTGGAATTTAGAAGGATGAGAGGATATCTTATTGAAACATATAAGATTATTAAGGGTTTGGACACACTAGAGGCAGGAAACATGTTCCCGATGTTGGGAGAGTCCCGAACCAGGGGCCACAGTTAAAGAATAAGGGGTAAGCCATTTAGAACGGAGAAAAACATTTTCACACCGAGAGTTGGGAATCTGTAGAATTCTCTGCCTCAGGTGGAGGCTGGTTCTCTGGATGCTTTCAAGAGAGAGCTAGACAGAGCTCTTAAAGATAGCGGAATCAAGGGATATGGGGAGAAGGCAGGAACGTGGTACTGATTGTGGATGATCAGCCATGATCACATTGAATGGTGATGCTGGCTCGAGGGGCCGAATGGCCTACTCCTGCACCTATTGTCTATTATCTATTGAAGAGATGCTGAGAGAGAGTTACAAGAAGGACCAGTTATGTGGGAAGTCTGACAAAACTGAGTTTGTTCAAAGGGACAGTCACCATCAAAGATTATAAAGCTGAGCTCTGCTCTTTAATCTTTGGTCACCATGGTGGCTGATTGGTGGCCACGTTGGCGTTACGTATGTACAGTGCATGAATTACAATCCTTTCACAATAGCAACGCGATTAGCAAAGGGAGCTGTCTCTTTATCAACTTCTTCGATGCTTTCTTTTAAGCTTGCATACAAATACAAACCTACCTACACAGATGTATGGATAAGACGGAGATACATTGTTATGAACCAATGCAGGCAAAAGGGACCAACCCAGAATGTGGGCCAAAAGGTCTGTTTCTGCGCTGCACAGCTCTATGTCTCTATGACAACATCTCATCACTTCAGGAGATCACTCGTCCAAAGTGTCCAATATGATAGTTCCTCAACCCTGTACTGCCTGTTTGTATCCCCTATCAGGACAGCCCTAGTAGGCCTACTGCTCCTGCCTGCTCCTGTCCCAGTGAAGTTATCTCCTCATACCTCAAACCTATCTTATGCCTCCTTCTCCAGTCCCTTCCCACCTATGACTCTATTGTTCAGAATTAAATATGTGAGTTCAGGATTAACGTTTTCACTGGTGGTTATAAAGTTATAGTCATGAAGAGTGGAAACAGGGCATTCTGCCCAACCTACCGTTGCCAACCAGCCCCAATGCACTTGTCCCACTGGCTTGCATTTTGCCCATGTCTCTCTAAACCTATCCTATCCATATACTTCCCTCATTTTTTTCAAACATTGTTATCGTACCTGACTCAACTATACCCTCCTGCAGTTCGTTCCAGATGCTTAGCACCCTTTGTGTAAAAAGGTTGCCCCTCAGGTTCTTATTAAATCTTTCCCCTCTCACAAACTTACGTATGTGCTTTGCTTTTGATTCCCCTTTTCTGGGGAAGACTGCATTTACTCTATCTATTCCTCTTATGATCGTATACACCTCTATAAGATCACCCCTCATCCTCCTGCACTCCAAGGAATGAAGTCCTAGCCTGCTCAACCTCTCTCTACAGTCCAGGCCGTCTATTCTGGCAACATCCCCAAAATCTTTGTTGCACCCTTTCCAGCTGAACACCATCTTTCCGATAACAGGGTGACCAAAACTGAACAGAATACTCTAAATGTTGCTTCACCAAATGTCTTGAACAACAGTAATATGACCTCCCAACTTTATACTCAGTACTCTGACTGATGAAGTCTCATGTGTTGAATGCCTTCTTGACCACCCTATCTACGTATGATGACACTTTCAAGATCTATATATCTACACACCTAAATCCATCTGTTCTTCAACACACCTCAGAGCCCTGCCATTTACTGCACATGTCCTGCCCCGGTTAGACCTCCAAAAATACAACATCTCACACTTCTTTGTATCAATGTTGATACAGAGATATCAACCAGTATCAACTCCATCAACCATTCCCTAGCCCACCTGCCCAAACAATGAAGATCCTGCTGCGATTTTTGACAACCATCTTCGCTATATAACAAGACCACCTACATTATTGCCATCTGCAAACTTACTAATTGTGTACGTTCTCATCCGAATCATTGATTAGATGATAAACAGCTATGGTTCCATTACCGGACCCTAAGGCAGACCATTACTCACAGGCCTCCAATCCAAAAACAAGCCTTCCAATATCACCCTCTGCTTGTTCCATTAAGCCAATTTTCTATCCAGTCGACTGTTTCCTTGGATCGCATGCAATCTAATTGTGCCATCTTAGCTGAAATTAAGTAGAAAATAATTAATTATGTAAACAAGTTGTCAGTGAGTTAAATCAATTCAGAACAGCAATGCTGTTTACAGAGGAGAGGGACTCTACAATGATCAGACTTCAATAAATGAGATGAGAGGTTTTCTTATAGTGGTTAATATTACGTAATCAGATTTGCATTTTTTTTAATTGCTTCGTGTCGTAGGAAAAATAAGAAGCTTTATGAGATTTGTCAGTCTAAATCTGCCTCACCAATACAACCAGGGCATAGTTAAGTCACAAAAACAGGTTCAGAAAAATTCACCATTGATCAGTTTGGCAATAAATCCATCGGATATATTGATCCCAAACAAATAGAAGCAGTTTATTAAGGAACTGCAGATGCTGGAAAATCAAAGATAGACAAAAGTGCTGGAGAAACTCAGCGGATTTCGGGCTGAAACCCTTCTTCAGTCTGAAGAAGGTTTTCGGCCTGAAACATAGCCTATTTCCTTCGCTCCATAGATGCTGCTGCACCCGCTGAGTTTCTCCAGCACTTTTGTCTACCTTAGGAGCAGTTTATATTTGTTGATCCCATTTTATGGCTGATTGCTATTTGGTGTGTGGACAACACTGTTTCATTCTCATCCATCTCTTTCCTCTCCCCTCACGTAAACTTTCTCCATTCCACAAGAGACTGATTATGATGCTGATCATGAATCATCATTGGCATTCCTTGCTGATGCTGAAGAATTAGCACTTCATGAAAACTATGTGGACACTATAACTTCCCACAACACTCTTGCATAGTCTCCATTTTATTTTGATGCAATCCAACTGAATCTTAGATTATAGAAGGAATTTCAAATGAGTAATAATACAATATGATACGATAAAACTTTATTCATCACAGGAGGGAAATTGGTCTGCCGACAGTTAAAGCACACAATGTACGCAAAAACTTGAAATTAACAGTGCAAAAAAAAGCATGTTGTCTGGCTGCCATGTGCACAGTGTCTTCACCGGCACGAACGAACAAACAAACACACACAGACTTATCCCGTGGGCAGAGTATTCTAAACTAGAGTGCCCCTCCCCCAAACCAGGTCCCCCTTTGTTCACCCACTGTCCCTCACGGCGGTCCTCCCCACGCCGGGTTCCCATTGTCTTACCTTCCCCCCTCATGCTCCAGCTCCACTGAGGCTCCCGCTGTTGCCGAGGCTCCCGTTGCTGCTGAGGCCCCTTCACCGCTGAGGCTCCCTTTGCCGTTGAGGCTGCAGCTGCCACCGAGTCTCCCGCTTCCGCTGTTGAAGATCCTATTGCTGCCGCTGAGGCTCCTCCGACCCAGGCAGGCCTCATCACCCAGCTGCTCCGTAGTCCCCAGGGAAGGCCTGTGGGGCGAGCCGGGCCTACCAGGTCACATTCCGCTCTTCGGTCGTCGGTGGGACAATTGTTCCGCGGGTGGATTGGGCCCACACGACACTTCCACCGCATGCGCGGCTCCCCGAGACACTGGGTGCCATACTGCTATTTGGGAGACATTTTAAATTACATTTGTTTGATTATTTTCTACTTTTTTAATACTAGTGGTCTTTTCGTGGGACTATTCACTCTGTTGTATATTATGTAGGTTATGCAAGGTTTTGAATCATTACACTACTGTCATTGAATCTATGATTGTGTTTGCAGTCATGTCCGGATGATGTCTCCTTCTCAATTATGCACCGTGGAGTGTATTGTTTTCATGACTCTTTTAGCTATAATTTGAGATATTGCTCAAACACAAATCAAACTATTGATCTTTGCACAAGACACTGGAATCTTGAGCAAATAACAAACTGCTGGAGGACCTGTTTACGAGATATATTAATGGTTTGGAAGAGGGAATTAGGAGCAACACTAGCAAGTTTGCAGATGACACAAAGCTGGGTGGCAGTGTTAGCTGTGAAGAGGATGTTAGGAGGTTGCAGGGTGACCTGGACAGGTTGAGTGAGTGGGCAGATGCGTGGCAGATGCAGTATAATATAGATAAATGTGAGGTTATCCACTTTGGCGGCATAAACGAGGGGGCAGATTATTTTCTCAATGGGGTTAGGTTAGGTTAGGGGGAGGTGCAGCAAGACCTGGGCGTCCTTGTACACCGGTCACTGAAAGTTGGCTTACAGGTACAGCAGGCAGTGAAGAAAGCTAATGGAATGTTGGCCTTCATAATAAGAGGATTTCAGTATTGGAGTAAAGAGGTTCTTCTGCAGTTGTATAGGGCGCTGGTGAGACCACATCTGGAGTATTATGTACAGTTTTAGTCATCTAATTCGAGGAAGGACATCCTTGTGATTGAAGCAGTGCAGCGTAGGTTCACGAGATTCATCCCTGGGCTGGCGGGACTGTCATATGAGGAAAGATTGAAAAGACTAGGCTTGTATTCACTGGAGTTTAGAAGGATGAGGGGGATCTTATAGAAACATATAAAATTATAAAAGGACTAGACAAGCTAGATGCAGGAAAAATGTTGGGCGAGTCCAGAACCAGGGGCCACTGTCTGAGAATAAAGGGGAGGTCATTTAAGACTGAGGTGAGAAAAATCGTTTTCACCCAGAGAGTTGTGAATATATGGAATTCCCTGCCACAGAGGGCAGTGGAGGCCATGTCACTGGATAGATTTAAGAGAGAGTTAGATAGAGCTCTAGGGGCTAGTGGAGTCAAGGGATAAGGGGAGAAGGCAGGCACGGGTTATTAATAGGGGACGATCAGCCATGATCACAATGAATGGCGGTGCTGGCTTGAAGGGCCAAATGGCCTCCTCCTGCACCTAGTTTCTATGTTTCTATGTTTCTATGACCTCAACGGATCAGGCAGCATTTGTGGAGGGAAATGGACAGACGATGTTTCGGACTGGGACCCTTCTTTGTCTGAGACTCTTATTCCTCTGAAGAAGGGTCCCAACCTGAAACGTCGTCTGTGCCCATTTCCCTCCACAGATGCTGCCTGACCCGCTGAGTTCCTTAAGCAGTTTTTTTTTCACTTCTCATCTTTAAGTGGTGAGCAACTAGAGAGCAGTCCTGAACTACTATCTACCTCATTGGTGACCCTCGGACTATCTTTGACTGGACTTTACTGGCTTTACCTGGCACTAAACATTATTCCCTTATCGTGTATCTATAAACTGTAAATGAATGGATTGTAATTATGTATTGTCTTTCCGCTGACTGGTAAGCATGCAACAAAAGCTTTTCAGTGTACATCGGTACATGTGACAATAAAATAAACTGAACTGGACTGATTTTAGTATCACCAACGATTTAGTGAAAAGAAGGTAAGATGCATGACCTAATTTAATTTCCAGTGTATTTAAATTTATTGATCACACAGGTCCACATTAATGAAACAGTCAAGCCCTTGGCCTTCTCGTTTGTGCCAACCATTCGAAGACTCCCTGGTCACGTTCAAATAGTCGATACCAGATTCTCTCACCAGCCCGGAAAACAGCGAAGCCCTGTGACCAGTTCAGCAGTGATGAATGAGGTAACATCTTTAGTTTCAATATTGCTGCATTTACTTTTCCATTGAAGAATTTCTTCCGACATGAATAGAAAAGAAAACTCAGCACAACACTAACACATCACTAACACATCACTTCCCTGCCAAAATAGAAATCTCCAAATATCCACGTAATGTGTACATCTCAGCAATCAGGAGACTTGAAGCCTATTGACTGCTGTTTCAAAAATAATTATGTAGCATGTCTAAACTTTTTTTAAAGGGTGTTGTCCACAATCACGTGAGTTGTCCTTTTACTCTTATTTCAATATCTCCTCCAACAAGCCATTGATATGACCATTCGCTGGGAAGAGAAGTCAAATACTAACGGCCGCAATGCATTCACTTCTCGGAAATTGCCTGTAATTATAATTGGCCCATTTCTGTGATAGACCAGCAAAAATGTATGTACGAGTCAGATTCTATATTCAACCTGTAACTCAGTTAAACATAACATGTGACTGACCACCGGAAAATAAACTTGAACATTACCAGAGTTGGCACAACATGTGCTATCCTCACATAAGAAAATATTTAACCTTGGATTTTTTTCAATTGTTGCCTTCCTCCTGATGGCTTACATTTCCATTTCCATCCTGGAGTCCATCTATTATGATGCATTTCCACAAAGCTAGATAATAAAACCAGCACTGTAGTTGTCAATTTTAGATCTGCCTCTTTCTGTGCAACAAATCTGCCTAATTCTGTAGTAAACAACCTTGACATTGCCCTGAAACAGACACAAAGTACTGGAGTAACTCAGTGGGAGAGGCAGCATGGATAGGTGACTATCTGTGTCGGAAACCTTCTTAACACTAATTGTGCAGAGTTGTGGGTGATGATGAGGGGGGGGGGGGGGGGGGGGGGGGGAGAGAAAGCTGGAAGAGAGGAGGAGGCTAGACAAAATATGGCAGCTAATAGATGAAGGTTGATAGGTAGATGGCTGGATGAAGGCTAGAGATAAAAACACATACATTGTAGAATAATTATGTAGCGTGTCTAAACTTTTTTGAAGATAGATTCTCATAGTTAGACTTGTTTCTGTACATGCCAGTTCAAAAATGTTTTGCCTGCAATGTTATTTGAACTGTGGATATGGAGATTATGGAAAGCGTGCAGAGTGATGCCTGGATTTAGGGGCTATTAGGTACAGGAAGAGGTCGGACAGCCTTGATTTGTTTTCTCCGGAATGCCAGACATCACAGGGAGACCTGATGGAAGTGTATCAAATTGTGAGAGGCAGCGGTAGGGTAGACAATCAGAACCTTTTGTCCCAGGATGGAAAAATCAAATACTCAGGGACATAGCATTAAAGTGAGAGCGACACCATTTAAAGGATAAGTCTTCTGCACAGAAAGCATTGCTGGTTGAGCGCCGACGTTGAAGCAGATACAATAGTGGGATTTAAGAGACTTTTGGTTAGGTATCTGAATATGCAGGGAACCAAGGGATATGGATGTTTAGAATATGGATTGTGTGCAGGTAGATAAGATGTTCTTTTGGCATCATGTTCGGCACTGACATTGTAGGCCGAACTGTTATATATTCTATGTTTTATGTGCAAACTGTGATCTGGTGATATCATGGGAAGCACTGTTGGTTATCAGGCAACAAAAATAAACATGATATACAATGCATCACTTTATCTTCCAATCGTGTATTCTAATGGTTAAATACAATAAGGAAGGTCTGGGGCGGAAGATGCATTATTGTGGGCGAATTCAATATCAAAATAAGGCACAGAAAGAGAAAAATAGGAAAGAAAGGAATAAAGAGAGTGCAAGACAAAATGAAAAACCAGGAAGGCAAAAGCTTATCTTAGTGACCTCGCAGGTGTCCTCATGGTTTACTGGTCCCTTCGTTAGCTTAAGCATTCTTCTTAAACATCTGCTTTTCCTAAGCATGCTACTAATTTAGCCTGAAAACTCCGTTTTAGCTGACATAGCTGAACATTACACCAGATGCCTTAAATTGTAAGTATTGTAAGTATTGTAAAAGTTTTCTCAACAAAGTGTACCTGGGATGAAGGGGTTGGCAGATGAAGAAAGGCTGAGTGGTTTGACATAACACTCATCAATAGTTAGAAGAACAAGAGATGATTTGATTCAACCATGGAAAGTTCTGAAAGGGATTGGCTGGGTGGATGTTGAGATTTCTGCTCGTAGGATTACCAGGGATAAGTGAGCAATGTTTCAGGATAAGAATAGAATAGTTTCTTTATTGTCATTGTAACATGAACCATGTACAACGAAATTTAAAAATGTCAGCCAGTCAGTGCACCATTCAAACATTTCTAAAAGCTAACGATACATACAAGATAAAATATTAAAAGATAAACAACTAAATAAATATCATGAAAATAGCACGCATAAACACCCAACCCTCCATCCTTCTGTCGATTTCACAGTGTACCACAGTCCATTAGTATGTATCGCCCCTGCGTTCCTTGGCGGCTACATTTAGTGCTTTTATAGCAGTGGGGTAAAAACTGTTTTTTAGTCTGTTCGTCCTTGTCCTTGTAGATCTGTACCGTCTGCCTGACGGCAACAGTTCAAACAGGGAGTGTCCGGGGTGGGAAATGTCCTTTATGATGCTCTGGGATTTTTTGGTGCAGCGGGAACTGTGTAAGTCCTCCAAGGTAAGGAGAGGGCAGCAAAGGAAAGGGGTCGCTCAATTAAATTAGACATAGGTTTGTGGCTCAATGGAAGTTTCTACCCAAGAGAGCTGTGCTCACTGAGTATATTCAAAGGCCTGGGATTGACAAAATGTGTAGGAAGGATTGCAGATGCTGGTTGAAACCGAAGATAAACACAAAATGCTGGATTAACTCAGCGGGTCAGGCAGCATTACTGGATAAAATGAATAGGCGACGTTTCGGGTTGAGATCCTTCTTCAGACTGAGAGTCATCAGTGCTGGCAGTGTACATTTTCATACCTTTATGCCCCTGTCCCACTTAGGAAACCTGAACGGAAACCTCTAGAGACTTTGGTGCCCCAGCCAAGGTTTCCGTACGGTTCCCGGAGGTTTTTGTCAGTCTCCCTACCTGCTTCCACTACCTGCAACCTCCGGCAACCACCTGCAACCTCTGGGAACTGCACAGAAACCTTGGGTGGGGCGCAAAGTCTCCAGAGGTTTCCGTTCAGGTTTCCTAAATGGGACAGGGGCATTAGTTTCCTTGTTTGCCTCTCCCGTGATCCTCAGTCTGAAGAAGGGCCTCGACCCAAAAATGTCACCTGTTCCTGTTCTCCAGTGATGCAGCCTGACGCGCTGAGTTACTCCAGCATTTTGTGTCTATGCCTGAGGTTAACAGATCTTTGAACTCGAGGCGGCATGGGAAGAGACTGGGCAAGCAGTATTGACGCCTAGATTGGATAAGCGGTGATCTTATTGAACAGGCATTTGGGGTCAAGGAGCAACTCCTGCTCCTTTTTCTAATATTCTTGTGAAGGACCCTAGTGCCCATGTACATGAAATGTTGAACATTGGACACACAAGAGACTGCAAATGCTGGAATCTTGAACGAAAAGCATAGTCCTGGAGGAACTCAGTAGGTCAGGCAACATCTGTGGAGTACAATGGTTATGCTTTGGGTTGGGATGCGTCTTCATTGAAAGTTAACATGTAAGTTCAGTAAGCAATTAGGAAGGTGAATGGAAGATGGTTTTCATTACAAGACCATTCAAGTACAAGAGTGTTTTGCTTCCACGACATAGAGCCCTGGTAAGATTACATCTGGAGTATTGTGTGCAGCCTGGCTCCCGAACTGCCCTTGGGATTGAGTGAGATTAATGAAGGTTCAGCTGATCAATTTCTTGGATGGTCGGGTTTGTTTCACGTGAAGAGCTGTGTCGTGCGGTGGTATAATGGTACAGCTGATGCCTCATGGATCCAGAGCCCCAGATTCAATCTTGCCCTCAACTGCTGTCTGTGTGCTGTTTACACATTTTCCCAGCGACTGCTTAGGTTTCCTCTGGATGCTCTGGCTTACTCCCACATCCCAAGGACATGCTGGGTAAGAGGTTAATTGCCCACTGCACATGGTCTCCGATGTATTTGGTGGAATTGATGGGAATGTGGTGAAAATAGATAAGAGGGAAAATGAGTGGAGGACGTAACTGCTGTGTATGCTGCCATCTATTCAATGGGGTGAATGGACACCTTCTAGTGAATCCATCTACTCTCTAGATTTCAGTAATATGAGATTTTAAAAAGTACAATATTCTGGGGTTTAAAAAGGATAAATGCAGAGTTGGTTTCCCCGGTTGAGAGAGTCGTAAAATTATAGTCATTAAGCACGGAAAAAGGCCCTTTGGCCCAACTTGCCATGCTGAATAAAATATCCCTTATAAAAGTCCCATCTGCCTGCATTTGGATCATATAAGATCATAAGACATAGAAGCAAAATTAGGCCAATTCAGCCCATCAGGTGTGCACTGCCATTCAATCATGTCTATCAATCTCCACTTTAAAAACACCCAATGACTTGGCTTCCAAAGATCAATTCCGCAGATCAATTCCACAGATTCGCCATCCTCTGGCTAAATACATTCCTCCTCATCTCATTCTAAAGTACCTCCTTTTTATTTTATCGTGTCCTCTGGACACACTTTCTCACTACTGGAAACATTCTCTCCACATTCACTCTAAGCCTTTCATTATTCGGTAGGTAGGTTGGAATGAATGAGACACCCCCCCCCCCCCCCCCCCCCCCCCCTTCCATCCCCCCCACCCCACCCGCCCCCCACTCCTTCTAATGTCTAGTGAGTGCAAACCCAGAGCCATCAAACACTGCCCTAAATATTTCCTATCCATGCACCTGTCCAAATTTCTTTAAAACATTAAATGTTCAAAACCAATGATCAAAGTTTCAAAATAAGGGGGTTGACCATTCTGGGAAGAGATGAGGAGAAGTATGAAGAAGGATCGTGACCTGAAACGTCATCCATCCTTTTCCTCCAGTGATGCTGCCAGGCCTGCTGAGTTACCCCAGCACTGTGTGTATTGTCATTATAAACCAGCATCTGCAGTTCCTTTCTACTGATAGATGAGGAGATGTTGGGTGTGGAGGCTCTGTGAGGGCTCCTAACCAGCTCAGATATGCGTGGCCATGCAATGACATGGGCGCTTATCACATTGGAGCCCTGCTAGCTGGTTGACTTGGAAAATGCAAGCCCTATCCTTCAGAGGAAAGAAATAGACTTGCTTTTACATGAATCATCTTATCCCCTTAACTTGTATTATTGTGCCCGTGGATGTGTTGTTATTTCCCCAGGAACCGATCGTGTAATTAACTGCTATTTTTAACTGACCTTTTGAAAATCTTCTTTGCAGGCTTTGTGCATCACTGAAGAAGAACCCTCTCGAGATGTTGGAGTGGAAGAGGGCATTGTACAAGGAGCTTCAAACCAATGTTGGTTCAATAATGAAGGAACGCCTGCATCTGCCGACGAAGCTTCACAAATCCAGGGGATTTTCAAGGCTGAACTCGTCTTTCTGACAGGCTCATGTGGAAGCGATGGTGATTGCTTCTCTGGAGAAGATGGAGCAGACCTCTCAGCAAGGACGTTGCCTCCGTTGTATTTGCATCAAAATCCTTTAATCGATGACAAAGGCACTTCTGTTGGACCGAATGTTATTGGGGATGAATCGAAGGTTCTTTTGTTTCAAGATACTGAGGAGAAGCTGGACGGGACTTTGCAGGGATCTCTCTTTCAGGCAAGAGAAGTGTACTTTTACTCACTCAAGCTTAGTAATTCTTTTGAATAGAATCTGATGTCGGATTGCTCCATTGTAGAACTGGAAACTATGGCATATAACCCGTGAATCAATAAGAAAACCTGTCATAACCAGATACAGGAATAACATCCTTCGAAATGTGACAGATTTTTAAGAAAAATAATTTGTTGCCATTGCCTGTTTCCAACAGCTTTCATACACTGTACATCATGAACAGAAATTATGTTGATATCAAGCTGCCGTCTTTTATTCCAACTTGCAAGTAGACCTCCAAGTGCAAAGGTCTTGGTAAACCTGGTGTACAGTAGAAACATAAACAATAGGTGCAGGAGGAGGCCATTTGGTCCTTCGAGCCAGCACTGCCATTCATTGTGATCATGGCTGAGCATGACTAGTAAATAGTTGTGGATGGAATAAGACGCTAGAGGATGTAACATTGGGGATAATGTACATAAATAGTCAATATTACTTGGAAGAATGGATATTACTTGGAAGATGGATATGCAATGGAAGACATTTAAAGGCTGCATGGATGAACTACAAAAAATGTTCATACCAGTTTGGCAAAAGAATAAATCAGGGAAGGTAGTACATCCATGGATAACAAGGGAAATCAGGGATAGTATCAAAGCAAAGGATGATGCGTACAAATTAGCCAGAAAAAGCAGCATACCGGAGGACTGGGAGAAATTCAAAGACCAGCAGAGGAGGACAAAGGGCTTAATTAGGAAAGGGAAAGTAGATTATGAAAGAAAACTGGCAGGGAACATAAAAACTGACTGCAAAAGTTTTTATAGATATGTGAAAAGAAAGAGATTAGTTTGAACAAATGTAGGTCCCTTGCAGTCAGAAACAGGTGAGTTGATCATGGGGTACAAGGATATGGTGGACCAATTGAATAACTACTTTGGTTCCGTCTTCACTAAGGAAGACATAAATAATTTGCCGGAAATAGCAGGGGACCGTGGGTCAAAGGAGTTGGAGGAATTGAGTGAAATCCAGTTTAGCCGGGAAGTGGTGTTGGGTAAATTGAATGCATTAAAGGCCAATAAATCCCCAGGGCCAGATAGACTGCATCCCAGAGTACTTAAGGAAGTAGTTCCAGAAATAGTGGATGCATTAGTAATAATCTTTCAAAACTCTTTAGATTCTGGAGTAGTTCCTGAAGATTGGCGGGTAGCAAACGTAACCCCACTTTTTAAGAAGGGAGGGAGAGAGAAAATGGGGAATTACAGACCAGTTAGTCTAACATCGGTAGTGGGGAAACTGCTAGAGTCAGTTATTAAAGATGGGATAGCAGCACATTTGGAAAGTGGTGAAATCATTGGACAAAGTCAGCATGGATTTACGAAAGGTAAATCTTGCCTGACGAATCTTATAGAATTTTTCGAGGATGTAACTAGTAGCGTGGATAGGGGAGAACCAGTGGATGTGGTGTATCTGGACTTCCAGAAGGCTTTCGACAAGGTCCCACATAAGAGATTAGTATACAAACTTAAAGCACAAGGCATTGGGGGTTCAGTATTGATGTGGATAGAGAACTGTCTGGCAAACAGGAAGCAAAGAGTAGGAGTAAACGGGTCATTTTCACAATGGCAGGCAGTGACTAGTGGGGTACCGCAAGGCTCAGTGCTGGGACCCCAGCTATTTTAATATATATTAATGATCTGGATGAGGGAATTGAAGGCAATATCTCCAAGTTTGCGGATGACACTAAGCTGGGGGGCAGTGTTAGCTGTGAGGAGGATGCTAGGAGACTGCAAGGTGACTTGGATAGGCTGGGTGAGTGGGCAAATGTTTGGCAGATGCAGTATAATGTGGATAAATGTGGGGTTATCCATTTTGGTGGCAAAAACGGGAAAGCAGACTATTATCTAAATGGTGGCCGATTGGGAAAGGGGGAGATGCAGCGAGACCTAGGTGTCATGGTACACCAGTCATTGAAGGTAGGCATGCAGGTGCAGCAGGCAGTAAAGAAAGCGAATAGTATGTTAGCTTTCATTGCAAAAGGATTTGAGTATAGGAGCAGGGAGGTTCTACTGCAGTTGCACAGGGTCTTGGTGAGACCACACCTGGAGTATTGCGTACAGTTTTGGTCTCCAAATCTGAGGAAGGACATTATTGCCATAGAGGGAGTGCAGAGAGACGGTTCACCAGACTGATTCCTGGGATGTCAGGACTGTCTTATGAAGAAAGACTGGATAGACTTGGTTTATACTCTCTAGAATTTAGAAGATTGAGAGGGGATCTTATAGAGAACTTACAAAATTCTTAAGGGGTTTGGACAGGCTAGATTCAGGAAGATTGTTCCCGATGTTAGGGAAGTCCAGGACAAGGGGTCACAGCTTAAGGATAAGGGGAAAATCCTTTAAAACCGAGATGAGAAGAACTTTTTTCACGCAGGGAGTGGTGAATCTCTGGAACTCTCTGCCACAGAGGGTAGTTGAGGCCAGTTCATTGGCTATATTTAAGAGGGAGTTAGATGTGGCCCTTGTGGCTAAGGGGATCAGGGGGTATGGAGAGAAGGCAGGTACGGGATACTGAGTTGGATGATCAGCCATGATCATATTGAATGGCGGTACAGGCTCGAAGGGCCGAATGGCCTACTCCTGCACCTAATTTCTATGTTTCTATGTTTCTATGAATGCAATATTAATCATTTTTCAACAGTGCAGTGTTACGTGACATTACTTAAGGAATGCACAATGCACAATGCATTAATGAGTACTGCTTGGAATTGTATAAAGGATTGTTTGGGATAGAGACTGGGGAAACATCAGGTGTGAGCATTTGTTCGGATATCTGTTCCAAACCATTTTATGTTGCAGTGTCAAAACATGCAGGTAATCCCTTTGTGAAATAGCTCAGTGCTAAGCATGTCTCATAGCATTGAAAGCTGCTGTTATTTTGTGTCAGATGAAATTGCACTGTTTGTAGTAGCCCAATTGTGGCCCCATTTATCAATCATGATATGACACAAAGGCATAACAGGATGGGGCTGCACACCATCACATCTCATTCCAGCTAGAGATCCAGTAACTCGGATACAATCCTGGGTGGGATTTGCATGTTCCCTCTCTGACTTGGACTTCTTCCCTGTTCTCCGGTTTTCTTCCACGTTCCAAAGACGTGGGCATTGGTAGAAACAAAGAACTGCAGATGCTGTTTAGGCAGCTTTTCTGGAGAAAAAGGATGGGTGACGTTTCAGGTCGGGACCCTTCTCTGGTTGGTAGTGGCTGCTGTAAGTTGCGTGAGTGATGGCATCTAAGTGGAACTGACAGAAATGTAGGGGAATGGGTTACAGGGAAGTTTGTGAGGGAATGAGGATTACTCTGTGAGCCAGCAAAGAGTTGATGGGCTGAATGGCCTCGGAATAGAGTCACGGATAGTCATGCGGCATGGAAAAACGTGTCCTTTGGCACATCTCATCTATGTGACAAAGATGCTCCATCTAAGCTACCGTTTGCCTGCATTTGTCCCATATTCTAAAACCTTCCTATCTATGTACCTGTCCAAATATCCTTTAAATGCCATAACAGTACCTGCCTCACTACATCCTGTGGCAGCTCGTTTCATGTACCTCTCAGTGAAAAAGTTTTATCTCAGGTTCCTATTTAAATTTTCCTCTCTCACTTCAAAACTTTGTTCTCTGGTTTTTCAGCTGGAGACGTTGAAACTTCAAAATTCCCTCAGTAAACCTCTCCTCTACCTCTCCTTCCTCCCTTGAGGTACTTAATACATTCGCATTATAGTATATGTTTGGAATTCAAATCATTTTATGTTGCTCAAATCATTTTATGTTGCTGTGTCCAATTTTGCATGTAATCTCTTTGTGAAATAGCTCAGGGTGTACTACAGTGCTAAGCATGCTGCGTAAAATTGAAAGTGACTGTTATTTTGTGTCAGATGAAATTACACTGTTTGTTGTAGCTCTGTTGTGGCCCCAATTTATCAATCATGATCTAACTCAAAGGCATAACAGGCTGGGGGTGCACAAATGTCTCAGCCTACCCTAGTACATGGATAGGACATGCTTGGAGGGATGTGGACCATATGCGGGCAGGTGGGACTAGTGTAACTGGGACATGTTGGCTGGGGTGGGCAAGTTGGGCCGAAGGCCCTGTTTCCACATTGTATCACTCTGTGACTCTAGTAACTTGCCTTCAATCCTGGGTGGAATTGTACATTCCCACTGTGATTGCATGGATTTCCTCTGGATTCCTCCCACTTCCCAAAGACATGTGGGTTAGTAAATTAATTGGCTGCTGTAAATTGCCCTGGTGTGTGTGTGAGTGTGCGTGTGTGTGCGTATGTGTGTGCGTGGGTGTGGGTGCATGTGTTTGCGTGTGTGCATGATGATATGTGTGTGTGTGTGTGTGCATGCGTGTGTGTGCGTGTGTATGTGTGTGTGTGTGCGTGGGAGGTGGAATCTAGGTTGAGTTGACGGAAATGTGGTGGAAATAGATTAGTCATATAGTCATGTACAGCATGGAAACATACAGCAACTCTCATGTCGACCAAGATGTTCAAGGATTTTTTAATGATGTTTAACCTGCCTTAACTCTCCCCTCTGCCAGCTTGTTGCATATATTCAGCACCCTCTGTGTGAAAAGGTTGACCCTCAGCTTCGTGTCTGATCCAGTCTTGCCCAGCTCACCTTTAAAGATACGTCCTCTTATTTTAGATTCCACTACCCTGAGTGCAAGGCTGTGCATTCACCCTATCTATACCCCTCATCCCTTCAAGATATTATAAGTTGCTGGAAATTTGTGAGGGAATGTGGATTGCTCTGTGAGCCGGCACAGACCTGATGGGCTTAATGGCCTCAGAATGCAGTAAGGAAATATGGAAAATATGTGATGAGGATGGATGTGGGATGCCAAAAGCCTGGTGCTTTCCCAATGTTCCTATTTATCCCAACAACAAAATGATCAGAACATAATGCAATCAATATTAGCCCTGGAACCTGATCCACTTTACTGTTCATTCAAAATGAACTTGTTTGGTGTGTTCATCAAAGCTTATTTTAAAAACAGGTACAATGTAAGGCAAAACAAAGGGCCACACACCTTTTTACTCATTATTTAACTCATGTCTCAATATCATTATGCTGAAAAAAAAACACAGGCCACTTTCCAGTGGGGATGCCGATTTGCAGACTAGATAATATATTTAGTCACATTATTTTGGGAGATTATGGCTGGCTTTTGATGAATGTTCAGTTGATTATCAGCATGGTTTCATAAGGTCTTTGTACACATTCGTGTCTCAAATATAATGAGGCAAATCTGCCGGAGACCTTCCAGCTTTCATTTCCTTAATTCCCAGCAGTTACAATCTTATCTTCGTATAAAGTCAGAGGGTGACTACCTCAACTAGTTTATTGATATTCCAAACCATCGCGTGTTATCCAGTCACTGCTGTCTCTGTGGATCCCACCTCCCTCTATTACGGACACTGCAGGAGGTCTTCCACAAACCCCAGCGATCTCTGGAGAAAAATAATAAGGTGATGTTTCGGGTCAAGACCCTTAATCGGATCCTGCAGTGTTCAACCTTCGGTGTAAACTAGCATCTGCAGTTCCTTCCTATACAGATGGTATGTGACTGAGACATGGGGGAGGGTGGCATGGTTGTCATGACTGGGACATGGGGGAGGGGGTCGAGGGATGCCTATCATTAGGTAATCTGGAGAGGGATATTCCTTAATCGATACTCGGACATGTTATACCATCTTTAAGTAACCTGGCCAGTTTAAAGGAGAATAACATGACCTCCTGCACCCATCAGGGTGTGGCCACCCCCTGCCCACTCTGCCCACTCCTCCTGCTCCTCCTCTCCTGTGCATTAACAGCAGGACAGTGGCTGCCCTGAATTATCGAGTGACGCTGGGATGAATAGTGGTCGCCTGCAGTGGTGCAGCCAGCAGAGTTGCTCCAGTGAGTCCGTTTCAAACCAGTGTTCAATTGAGAGATGTTTAACATGTTTGAATTCCTGGGAGTTTAAAAAAGAATGACATAACCTCCTGTGTCATCGCCAATCAATGGAACTCTGACAACTTGCACTCAGAGCGGCGCGGCAGAGGCAGTGTTGCTGCCTTACAGCAGCAGAGACCGGGGTTCAATCCTGACTATGGGTGCTGTCTGTATGGAGTTTGTACGTTCTTCCCGTGACTGCGTGGGTTTTCCCCAGATTCTTCGGTTTCCTCCCACACTCTAAAGACATGCAGGTTTACTGGCTAATTGGATTGGTATAATTGTAAAATTGTCCCTAGTGTGTGTAGGATAGTGGTAGTGTGCGGGAAATTCTGGTCGGGCCGGACTCGATGGGCCGAAGGGCCTCTTTCCGTGCTGTATGTATAAACTAAACTAATCACCTCCAATACATTCATCAGGCTCAAAGGATACATTATATGTCCTTTCCGCTTTCTTCATCCTGTATTGTCAGTAAATTGTACGTTCTCCCCAGTGACCACGTGGGTTTTCCCCAGGTGCTCCAGTTTCCTCCCGTGCTTCAAAGACGTACAGGATTGCAGGATAATTGGCTTCAGTAAAGATTGTAAATTGTCCCCAGTGTGTGTATGAAAATGCTGGTGTACGTGGATTGCTGCCCGGCGCGGACTCGGTGGGCCGAAGGGCCTGTTTCCGCGCTGTATCTCTAAATTAAATTTTCCTAACAAACTTTATTCACCGTGTCAGAAGGAACGACAGCTGCTGGTTTATTCTGAAGATAGACACAAAATACTGGAGTCAGCGAGTCAGGCAGCATCTCTGGAGAAAATGAATTGGTGGCATTATGAGTCGGAA
The DNA here is from genome assembly GCF_028641065.1 of Leucoraja erinaceus. Taxonomy (NCBI): domain Eukaryota; kingdom Metazoa; phylum Chordata; class Chondrichthyes; order Rajiformes; family Rajidae; genus Leucoraja; species Leucoraja erinaceus. The sequence goes on along the minus strand of NC_073381.1, from coordinate 22,028,287 downwards.
CCCATTTCCAAACTTTATGTACGTATGCACAAGGAGACCAGCACAGTCGCAGTTACTACACTGCTCTAAAACATCCATTCGCAACTGTCAGCTTTTATACAGATTTGGACCAATTGAAATCTTGCACTCTCTCTAATTCCTAATTAGCATACATAGAATAAAAAACACCAATCACAATATGTTCTAAAAAAAAGTAACAATATCCATTAAAAACTACATGCTATTCAAAACCCCTAATTGTATTTAATCATTGTGAAGATGACTCTCGAAGACCTTGTTGTGTACAACTATCGCTAACCGCAGGTCATACTTTTATCTTGGTAAAGAGAAGCTCACAAGGTCATTGTTCTGTACGGCAGTAGCGAGCTGCGTGCTATCTTAACCCTTGCCATGCTGCATTTATCACACTCCCTTTTCATGTTCATGAATTAAAGGAGCAAAATTCGGCCATTCGGTACTACTCCACCATTCGATTATGGCTGGTCTATCTTTACCTTGCAACCCCATTCTCCTGCCTTCTCCCCATAACCCCTGACACTCTTATTCATCAAGAATCTGTCAATCTCCACCTTAAAAATATCCATTGACTTGATCTCCACCGCCGTCTGTGGCAATGAATTTCACAGTTTCACCACCCTCTAACTAAATAAATTCCTCGTCATCTACTTTCTAAAGATACGTCCTTTTATTCTGAAATAGTCACGTATCCATTTTGTCTTTCAACTGCCCCTGGTGATTGTGGCCGATATGGGCAGGATAAATGTGATTTGCACTGGTCCATTCTATGACTCCTTTATAACTGAACCATTGCAGTGGGGTCCATTGTCAGTGGACAATAACCTCTGGAATGCCAAATCTAGGTACTATTTCTTTCAGTAACACCTTTGCCACTGTTCTGGTATCACTGTGGCACAGACATTGTGGCCATTGGATCTCTCCTGTGCTGTATCGTTCTATGTTCTACATTAAACTCACCACAGAGAGTCAGGACTGCAGAGATCCAAGTTTGTTTACTTTCCTATTGCGTTGCCAAGTCTATTTTTATATAAGACTTCCCTTTTTACACAGGGATACAGGCTGTCCTTGCCACATTTAATCTGAGGGGCACAGTTGGGTGAATGGTGAGTTGTCCCGGGTGCTGGACTGCACATAAAGTGCAGCCGGAGGGCCAGCTGAGCAGTTTTGGCACCTCATCCAACTCATGAACCAATGATCGGCCATGAGAAGGAGGGGTTGTGGTGTCGGCGGTAAGCGAAGGTCCGAAGGTCGGACAGCTGGCCGGGCTGCCGAATGACGGGGCCACAGGCGAGGCATTGCTGCTGCACTCTATGGGACAAACCAATTTAGCCCAATATATGGGATAACCCGGCTAATACAGGACAGTTGGCAATGCAAAGATCAAGTCGCAGCCAGGATTTTGCAGTTGGTTGTGGGGTCTGTTGGATCATTGCTGACTCTGACAACAAGTGGGAACTCACAGGACAGCAGGGATCTTGCAGAGGGATTGCTGGGGAGTTCGGCCACGTCGGCTGCAAGAAGCACCCTCCCCGGGGCATGAAGACTGAAGATGGGCTGAGCTCGTTGCAGCATGACGGTTGGCAGGACGACCAGTTGGAGGCAACGGCTCCAACAGGCCTTGAGAACCAGGCCCGCTTGATAACCACAACTGCCGCTGGGACTGTGAAATGGCGCCAAACATGACGACTATTGCTTGTAGACTCAGTGGACCGCTTCTTTGCATTTTGTGCTAACTGGGAATAGTGCCCATATTCTCACTGATCTGAATGCAAAAATAGAATCTCACCATACCTTGGTACACGTGAGAATAAAGTAATATTAAACCATTGAACCATTGAAGCTCATGCCCAGTGCAACCCCGAGCAGGTGATGTCTAACTAAGCTAGTTTAGTTTATGTCATATGTACCGGGATTTTGTTGCGTGCTATCCCGTCAGCAGAAAGACCAAACATAATTACACTCAAGCTGCCCACAGTGTACAGGTAAAGGGTAAAGGGAATGACGTTTACTGATCTGAGAGGAGGTTAAAAAGAGCATAAAGTAAGAAATGCTGCTGTTGGAGTAGAGGTTTGAAAAAGTGGAGCGATTGTAATGAATGATTGCAGATCCGTTTCTGGAACCAGCACTCAGAGAGTTGCCTGTCTTGGACACCATCTGGTTTGTTTGTTGGGTCAGATAGTCTGGGATCAGACAACTGCCTGATTTAGATGCAGCACATTGGTTTGTAGTGGTAGAGCTGCTGCCTTACAACGGCAGAGACCCGGGTTCGACCCTGATTACTGGTGCTGCCTGTACGGAGTTTGTACGTTCTCCCTGTGACCACGTTTCTCCGGGTGTTCCGGTTTCCTCCCACACTCCATTCACGCACAGGTTTGTAGGTTAACTGGCTTCGGTAAAATTGTAAATTACCCCTAGTGTGTAGGATAGTGTTAGTGTACGGGGTAATCACTGGTCAGCGCAGACTCGGTGAGAAGAAGGGTCTGTTTCCTAAAGTAAAATAAACTGCTGGGGGCTACGGCAACAGGATACAAGGGAGTGAGAGAGTGGTAAGGGAACATGAGGCGGTTGTCAAGGTGGAACGCAAGTGAAATGGACATTCTGATCAACATCAGTATGGGATGTCCAGTATATGTGTACAGGGCCCGGGTCCTAAGGAGGTCCCAGCTAAATGACTCTGAGACGCTATCTCTCAGCACAAGGCCAGGACTCTGTGGTCTGCAGAGAGGTTTGTTGGCTAGTCACTGGCCTCCAAGCCACAACAGTGCAGTGCAGGAACGGGCCCTTCGGCCCACAATGTTTGTGCTGAACATGATGCTGTTAAACTGATCTTATCTGCCTGTACATGATCCATATCCCTCTATCCCCCTGCATTTACATGTGCCAATCTAAAAGCCTTTTAAACACCTCAATTGTATCTGCCTCCACCACCAATCCTGGCAATGACTGATATCCTATCCTGAAGGGCCGAACCTGCCCTCTACCGACCTTTTGGCTTTGAAGTGTAACCTGGTTACTTTACATCCCATTGAAAGGATATCCCCACCCACCATATCACCCTGGGACTTAAAGGGCACTGCCATCTAGTGCATAGGGTGTCACACAAAGGATCAATTGAGAGCCACCATCTCACCCAAAGACCTACTGCCATCTGTCTATGCTCCATCATCTCATTAAACTTTAAAAATGACTATAAACAACTGCAGATGCAGTTACTCGTAAACATCTTGATCAGGCACCCGGCCATATGTTCTGTCTCATCCATAAACAACTGACCGTAGTCAGCATGCTCTAAACAGGAAGTCACCAGGAACGTATTAACGCTAACATTAGATTATTCCTCTATATTCTCAGACCATGACAAAGCTGGGGGAAAAAAAGACTACACTGCAAGGGATAGTTAAATATCAGAGGATTATTGAAGGAGAATGCAATGTATATTATCAGTTTGGCTGATCTTTCATATTGCCATCATGTAAAGAAAAACATTTCCGTGCACACATTATGCCTGACAGCTTTGACTCATCAGATATTTTCCAACTTCTATTTCTCGTGAACCGTGGGCATTGCATTGAAATGTATCCTGCTCCGAGCTCTCTAAAGATGTTGATTGAAACTGATGGATGCAAAGAGAGGATTGTGGGAGTGTATTTTGTGCATGTTCTGGCAGAGGCCTTAAATGCATTTCTGACATTCGCGTGATCTGGCTTGAAACTGGAGATGTGATCTTTTGTCCATTTCTTAGTGGAAAAAGTGCATTGGAGCAACTCTGTGCAATTCTGAATATGACGCCATTTATTTTCCAACTTTAAATGAGAACTGTTACTGCCATCCACATGCTCACAAACTTCCCAAAGGTCTTCACATTTGATGGGAGAATCGTAAAGCACAAATTACTCCACGTGCAGGACCGGCCTTAAGCCAATTGGACCAATTGCTCCCAATTGGGCCCCGCGCCTAAGGGGGTCCCGTGCCAGAGTAATCTACTCTCGGCTCGTATAGATCTACCCCGGGTGGAAGGGGGAGAGAGTGGTGGAGAGAGAGTAGAAGGGTGGAGGGGGAAGAAAGGGGTAGATGGGGAGGGGGGTGTGAGGGGTGAATGAGGAAGGGGGAGGCGGGTCGTTCCCTCACGGTCCCGGGGCAGCGATCCCGCCCCTCCAGTCGCCGTGCTTCACGCACATAGCCCCGGCTCCACCCCTCTCTGGGGGTCTCCAATACAGGGGGGTCTCCAATACAGGGAGGACCAGGCCGGGGATCCTTTTTCCTTCTCTCCTTCCCTCCCTCCCTTCTTTCTCTCCTTCCCTCCCTCCCTTCTTTCTCTACTTCCCACCCTCCCTTCTCTCCTTCCTCCCTTCTCTCCCTCCCTCCCTTGTCTCCTTCTCTCCCACACACATCACACAGACAACTTACACACACACACATCACACACAGACAACTAACACACACACACACACACACATCACGCACAGCCAACTAACACACACACACACACAACTAAGTTAGGATGGGGTAGAAGCCCAAAGGGTAGGATGGGGCTGAAGCCCAAATTTTAATGCCTGGACTGGTTTTTCACCAATGGTTATTGGTTTTCCAGGATCTAGTTAATTACATTTACTTTTTTTAAATTTCACAATCAGTAAAACAAGTGTTATTGTAACTATGTACTTTTCTGAGGTGATCTACAATTTTGTTTGTTACTTGTAGGCTTACATGTATGCAATTTTATATTACAATGTAGCTTAGATCTGTTTGGTCCATTTACTCACAGGCACTTTTTAAGCGCACAATTTGATTACTTTCCATTCTACCATAGATATATAAAGTCTATAATAGACTTTATTTATATTTTTTGATGATTCTACGGACCTTGGCTGGGAACCTGGGGTTCCCAAAATTGTTCCCATTTGGGCCCCACACCTTGGGGAATGGCTGCTAACCAGGGGAGATTTACCAGAGAACTGGGGTTGGGGACTGGACTTTTGTGCCTTTTGTGCAGTGGTAACCACAGTGGGGGGATGATTTTTCTGTGTGTAAGGTACTTTGTTAGTCTGTGTCCAAGATGGCTGTCGGAAGAGAGAGTGGACGCTGGCGTGCTTTAGCTGCCGCTGCTCTCTCTTCACATTGTGTGTTTTTTTTTTGATCTTGTGTCTTTGGAGCGATTTCTATCTTTAATTTATGTATTGATGATGTCCTTATTATTTAATTTTCTCCGACTATATGTTTTTTTTTTTTTTCTCTTCTGTTTAATCTTTGTAAGGTGACCTTGAGATTTGAAAGGCGGCCGAAAATAAAATGTATTATTATTATTATTATTTAGGCCGGCCCTGTCCACGTGGCATACAAGTAAAAACGCTGGTATTCCAGCATATTCGGGACTTTGATGGTGTAAGATTTTCTGGACTATTGGCTGTTATTAATTCCCCAACATGCTTTAAATTTATTGTTTTTTTTAATGATGTTACGGTGTTATCAGAAATTCTCCAGTGACCTTGGCAGGTTTCAGGGGGACCAATTATCTTGGGCTAGTGTTGGACCTGTGGTCTGCAGTGAGTGTTGTTGGATTGTCACTGATTTCAAAGCAAGCTGAAACTTATATTTGGAATATGATGAGCAGTTTTCTGAGGAGGGAAGTGATGGCCGTAGGAGGAGTTTTTCAAGAATGATCCCGGGGATGATTGGGTTAATGAACGCTGAGCGTTTGATAGCACTGGGCCTGTACTCACTGTAGTTTCGCTTTAATTCCAGTTTTAGAGATACTTTGCAGAAACAGGCCCTTCGGCCCACCAAGTTATCGCCGACCAGCGATTCCTGCACATTAACACTATCCTACACACGCTAGGGACAATTTACACATACACCAAGCCAATTAACCTACAAACCTGTATATCTTTGGAGTGTGGGAGGAAACTGAAGATCTCGGAGAAAACCCACGCGGTCATGGGGAGAACGTACAAACTCCTTCCAGACAGCATCCAGAGTCGGGATCAGACCTTTGGCGCTGTAAGGCACCTCGCCACCATGCTGACCCAAAAGATGTTTAAAATTAAAGTTTAGAAAGATCGGGGGGGGGACCTCATTCAGACATCAAATAACAGAAGGTATGGAGAGAGTGGATGTGGTGAGGATATTTCCATTTGAGAGTGAGTTTAGGACCTGAGGGCATAGCCTCAGAATAAAAGGACGTACCTTTGGAAAAGGGATGAGGTGGAATTTCTTCAGTCAGAGGGTGGTGAATTTGTGGAATTTGTCCAGACGTCCATGGCCAAGGTAAGGCGGAGATTGACAGATTCTTGATCAGTATGGGTGTCAAAGGTTATGGGGAGAAAGCAGGAGAATGGGGTTGAGAGGGAAAAATAGATCTGCCATGAATGGCGGAGTAGACTCGATGGGCCGAATGTCCTAATTCTGCTCCTATGCTTTATGGACACATGAAATGATGGCCACGTGGCATCCAGGTAGATGTGTTAGATGAGATTGGAGATGCCTATATCTCAGAACAAAATCTGTTAATTTGTAATTGTAAATTTGGGGAGATAGATTGGAACAAGTGGGAGTATTTTCAAATTGTTTTTTAAAAATAATTATCTATTTTTAATGGGTCTGACTTATAGGTAGTTAAAGAGTGATCTCACATCCCCCACCACCCGTAGAATTCTGGATCAGTGAAGGAAATTAACAGGACACAAAAGAGTATGGAAGTTAGTTATGACCTACAGGCCCACAGCAATGAATTAATTGCATACGCACAGTAATTAAGCACAACCTTGTCAGTCTTGCATTCACTGGGATTGGAAATGCAGAAGCCACTGCCAGTTGAGCACAGACACAGTCCATACTACTTGGGAGACTACGTACTGATAAGGTACTGGGATTGGACAAAATTGGGACTGTGTTGGAGGGGACTGTATCAGGTGCTACCATGACACCAACCGCCGTGAAGATTGAAGATTACCCCCGTTGGAGACATCTGATACGATTGACTGTAAATGGAGAGAACCAAGAAAGGACAATGGGGCTATTGACTCTACTTTTTATCCTGAGGTTGGCCCAGATGGGCTGGACTTGGGGAACAACCACTGCACCAAGACGTCCTGAATAAGGCTGACAACTGTCCTTACATTTATAACACTGACCAAGATGGATCCATTACCACAGGTTCTTGAAGTAACCAGAAAAAGGTGGCAGCTTATCCCGGAGCTACAGACCGAGCTGAAACAGATGAGAAATGTGCTCACCAATGCCCACTCTGAAAATGACCAGCAATCAGGTTGTGAAGTTGAAAAGCCTTGATTTTGGAGTGCAAATCAGTTACAGAACTGGATTGAGGTAAATTCCAGCAGGGATCAAAGTGAGGAGCTGAGTTGGGTTGGATCAGACAGACAGTTGGCATTGATGGAGAAGGAAGAAGAATGCTGGTTTCACACGCTGATGGACAACTTGGGAGAAAGAACAACTCCATTTGTGAAAATAAAGTACATTTGTGACGAATGTGGACAGACTTTCACACAGCGGAACCACCTGTCAGTTCACCAAATGCGCCATACTGGAGCAAAACCTTTGCAGTGTGAAGTTTGTGGTTTCCAGTGCAGGCAAAGAGCATCCTTGAAATACCATATGAGCAAGCACAAGGCAGAAGCTGAACTTGAATTTGCTTGTGACCAACGTGAGAAGCGGTTCGAGAAGGCTCACAATTTGAATGTTCATATGTCCATGGTTCATCCCTTGACCCAGAATACAGATAAAAACAAACCTATTGAAATTGAATCAAGTCAGCTAAGTATAGAAACATTAATTAAGCAGGAACCCAGTTAATAGTTATTCAACAGCTAAATGATGAGTCTAAAGAATCTTGCACTCTTTTTCAGTGTCAGCAAGACACAAATGATTAACATGAATAAATATAATCAAGCCAGGCTTACCTAAATTGGTAGAGCAAAGGAAAGGTTTGTGTGGAGGAGAATATAGTTTGAGCATTATAGCACACCAGTTACAGAGACAAAGTCCAATGTCTGCAATGGGGTAGAGGTGAATCAGGCAGAATCCTAGCAATTGGAAGGACTGTTCAGAACTCTGATAACAGAGGGGAAGAAGCTAGTTGGTGTTGGGGTGAGGCAGGATTCCACTTTGCCACAGTATATCTGTACGAACTGTCACGCTCAGTTTTATAAGTGTTGGACTGTCTTCAAAAACGTCATTCAAAAAGTGAAAACTTCACCAGTAGCTTCAGTACAAGATGGACAAAAGGCTAGCAGATGTGTTGCAGCAACTGAAACATCATCAGTGCAATCATTTTCATAATCTCCGTTAAGCAATTCTGTGTCTGGTGACTTTAAGCAAATGTTAAACGACAGTCTTGGTTGCAAACCCACAGGGTCTACAGATGTTGGTCACCTGGGCTCACCATCATGGTAATAGCTGTGGTTGCACATGCACAGAGTGATTTAACAGCAGAGTATTGAGGAGTAGTTGGTGCTGTGTGGGGGTGTCCTCAGGGCCACAGTTACATCCTGGACATGCATTCAAGTTGTGGTGTTGATTTGAATGAGGGACAGTGCCCATCCATTTGAAATAATGACTCAATGGAGGAAGATCTAGGTGATTCAATAACTCTTTCACCTCGGAATGGTGACTGAAAATGGTGAGGGTGAAAATATTGCAAAGCATCATCCTGTTCCAGTGTTAGTTGACTTTCAGCCTTGTACATACAATGGAGCCACTTATGGTAGATGTGGACAACTTGGAATCCCCATTAAAGAAGTGCTCAGATCCTGAATATACAGAGTGCTCTTGGGAAAAAGTTCAGGTAGAGTGGGAGCGCCATCGAGTATGGCTGCCCAGCCTGCAGCTGTCTGTCTTTTCACCCTTTCTTAATTTTTTAGTATGGTAAAAGTTTTGTCTTGGAGGTCTAGTCTTTTTATGTGGGGGGTGGGGGGGGGGGTGGGGGGGGGGGAGGGGAAGGGGGAAAAACTGTATTTCTCGTTCCTACCTAGTCGGCGTTGTGACTTTTCTCTGAGCCGTTTCTTCGCCCCTTCCTCGCGTCCTACCAATGGGACTGGAGTGGCGTTTCCTGCCGGGATCGGCCAGAACTTCAGCTTAGGCGGCTGCGCAGCGTTGAAGCACCATCGCGGAGCGGGCGATGCCGTGTGGTAAGCTCCGGAGTGCTGAGACCGCCGACTCCAACATCGTGGAGCTGTGGTCGTGGAGCGTTCAGCTGCGGGCGGTACTGACTTTTAAACACCGTGGAGCCTGGAATCTCTTGCCGAGATCGCCAGTGTTGGAGCTCCAACCAGCGTGGCCTGTGGACTTCGGGAGCCATGGCCTCTGGCAGCAAGCGGCCGTTCCAGACACTTCAAGCCGCTGAAGAGTGTTCTCCCGACATCGGAGCTCCATCATCCGGCGAGAGGGCATGTAACATCGGGCCGTCATTGCGGCGACTGCAGAGGCCTTAAATAGGCCCCGGCTACGGGGTGAACAAGAGGAAAAGGACAGGACTTTGTTGCCTTCCCTCACAGTGGGAACCATTGTGGGGGGATGTTTTTATGTTTTATGTTAAATTCTTCTTTAATGTGGTGTCTTACTTTTATTGATGAGCTGCAAATGCCAACTCAAATTTCACTCCACCACAAATGGTGTATGTGACAATAAATGTCCTTTGTCCTTTAGGTACAAGGTTCAACTCAACCATTAAATGTAAAAAAATCAGTTAACTGCAATGAAGCATCTTGTTCTATAAGAAATGATGTTGTGGATGAGTCCAGTGATCTTTCTGAAAGATATTTATCAAGTGAAGATGACAGAGAAATAAAAGTTAAGAATGGCTCTTCAGACAAGTCTTTTCAACCATATTGGACGGAGAAGAGTAAGTTACCAGTTACGAAGTGCAATATTAAGGATGTGAAGAAACAATCTGGAACAAAACGTGGTTGAAACCAAGGTCAAATTTGGAAAGAGAAGGTTTCCCCACCATGTATCGATGTCAGTATAAGGGTTGCTGTGCTGTTTACAGAGGAGTTAACGGACTTAAGAAACACATAAAAGAGCAGCATGAAGAGGTGCATGAAAGACCTTACCCAAGATGTAACAAGGTGTTTCTGATTGATCGCTACCAGCAGTGCTATGTAAAGCTGATCCATACAGAAGATAGAACATCTTTACAGATCAGGAGGAAGTGCAAAGCCTTTGGTCACAACTTCGGAAAGACAAACCACCTTTGATTAACAATCTTGAAGCATTTTGAGCTCTATCTTATGACCAAGGGTCTAGAGGGAGGAAAAGCTGTCCAAACCCATGGATAGGCTTGCGTCTCGTCTCGCTCAAGGCGGTGAACCTCACCGCAGGCCGAGGGGGGCGGAAACACCTGTGCAATGCTCTCCGAAGGGACTGGCAACACCCTCGGACAGATGCGAACTTTATGGCACAACCCCAATATTGGCTGAAAGGATTACACTGCCTGCAAGTGGCACCTGTTCCATTGACCCTAAACAAGCTTCATCAGGATGGTTGTCAATGAAGAGAGTGAGAACTGGTAGCCATACCTTTGGTTTGGTGGACTTTGGGTTCTGTGATACATTATGGCTCCATAATTCTGTTAATCATTGCTCTAATGCTTGTGACCATTGTGTGTACCTACCGAGGACTATGAATGTTATCATGTTTGATAAAAACGAGGGAATGAAAGAGCTAATAGTCAAATCTAAAATGGAGTCATTCTTCTACAAAAGCATGGTCTAGTAGAACAAAAGAATGGCTCGGTGCCAAGTCTGATTGACTGCAAATTATATGGAACGCAATATGGAGGAGAAGGTGTCTTTTTAATAAAGACATTAAGATGGAAGCCTGCCTAATAACATGTGCTCTTTCAAGGCCATAAAGAAGCCAAGATTGAGAAAAACAGCTGACGCTCCAGAGATAAGTAATAACTTGTTATTGGATGAGCTTGATTTGGACCTAGCTTTTCCTATATTGTGAAAGGCTACAGAATCTTTCAGTCATGCCATATTCAGACTTGGTAGGACTGTTTTACTGATAAGAAAAATGTATACTTGTGCTAACTTTCCTTTGTTCTGTAAGTGGAGCCAGCGAAGCACTGAGCAACGTTTGTGCTCATTGAAGATCTTGCCACTCCCGTCTGACGAATTGATTAAAGATTGTCATGGTTTACCTTTAACAATTTTGTTGCTATCTGCTTTTTAAGAAACGATCTTTGACACCATCACCTCAGGGAAAGTGGAGTCAGTCACACTTTAAAAATGAATTAAAAAAGAGTCAGCAAGGAAAAATCTTTGGCATATATTAAACTTAAATTGATAGTTCTGTGGAAAATGATCTGATTCTGCAATATCTGTAGAATATTTGTGATTGTGGTGCTTCTGTAACTTATTTTCTCTCTTTTCTTTTTGCTCTTTACAGTCAAATACATCTTCTCGGTCTCCTCATATCATCAGTACCCAATCACTAACCTCCACCCTTCAGAGTGAAGATAGCTGTCCCACTGATCAGAGGCGGGCTTGCCTTTCACCTGTGTCAAATAAATCGCCACTTTATTTCATTGCCAATAGAAACACAGAAAATAAATCTTCCAGTTTGCCCAAGTCCAGTTTCTTGTCTGCATCTGAGACGTCCTTCTTATCTTCCAGTTCCTTACCTTCGGCACTTCATTCAAAATCCCTGTCCCCATCCAACTCTCCCGTCAAGGTCTCCAATGCAGCGTCTCTTCTCTACCCTCTAGCTCCATTACACTCTCGGAGCTGCAGTGATTTGCACTCTTCTGCAGTTTGGTCTCCCTCATCCCTGCCCTCCTTAAGATCCACAGTGGGGTCTTCGACGTGTGTGCAGTCTTCACCTCATTCTTCCAGCCCGAATGTACGTTCTCCCACCTCTCAGCAACCATCTCGTCACCGCTCCAGAACTCCTGACTCTTCCCAACAAGCCTCGGTACACAGTAATTTAGCGAAACCTAGTGTCGGGTCCTCTCCCCTGACTCAGCTGTCATTGTTAACTTCCATGTTAAGATCTGGAAAACTGACTCCAGCATCATCCAGATCCTCAGTGCGGTCAGAAACAGTTTCCTCCCCCACATACTCCAGCGCCGCTGGTTTACGATCTTCCAGCAAATCGCCATCCCCACAAACCTCACAGGCATCTTCGTCCAGTCAAAAAGCCAGAACACTCTCTCCCACACCAGGGACCTGTTTCCAGAGCAGCTCTAGAATGGCCTCAAATGTTTCTTCTATCTCGCCCAGATCCACTTCCTCTCCTTTGTTCCCAAAGCCGGCGGCTCATTCGGTTCATTCTACTTCTACATCGTTATCCAAGAGGCATAGAAATAGTTCCAGAGAGAGAGCTCACACTCCGCCACCCCTTCCTTCCGCTCAACTCAAAGCTCATCACTTGAAGATGGCTAATTCCACACCTACGCTGTCTTCCTTGTGTCAGGACTCAAAGCCTCCGATATCACCCCATGTTTTCGTCCCAATCCGTAGACAGCCTTCTCCTGTCCCAGTGCACGATTCCTCACATCAATCCCCTACCATGCAGGAACAAGAACCTCTCTCATCAAACAAATGGTCGGACCCTTCACCCTCTAAAAGATCTTGGCAGAATTCTCCAACTTCTCGTCCTTCAAGTTTGAATTATTGCCCGGTAAAATATGATCTTCCTTTGTTTGGAAAGACACGACCTTCCCATTCTCCTACTGCAAGCCCCTTCAGTACTTCCCCCATCTTAGAACAGTCCGTATCATCTTCTCCGACCTCAGCTTCTTCATCCCCCACTCCAGTGAATTCATTTTCTTCTTGCTCAACCCCAGTTAATTCTTCCTTCAGCTCTGGTTTCCTTACTCCTACTCCCATGGCTGTTAGTCCTCCTACCACTTCACCCACATGGCATCAAACCCCTCCTCGTTCCTCCTCTTTGAAGCCAGACTCCCATTCCACCCCCCTGAATTATTCGTCCTCACTTAAACCTCCTACTCCAGAGCAGTTATCTCGCCAACCTTCACCTCTTGCTAAGTTCAGTGGCAATGTTAATACTCCAGCTCACACTGCTGCTCGTTTCTCTAACCCCAGCACTGACCCGCCATTGCCTGGTCTTGTAACCTCCCCTACACCACCATCACCCACCCCAAGAGCCGGCACACATTCTCCACCTTTACCCCGTTCCACTGAGACTAAGAAACCAGAACAACAGGTACTTGCACCTTTTACTTTTGCATGGTATTGATAGCGATGAAGGCTCTTTTCCTTGATTGGCATTTTCATCATTTGCTTCTATTAACTGAAGTAGCCTGCATGAAATATTGAAATTGTGTGAATTAGTCTTGTTCTGCTGGATTTCAAACTAAATCTCGGATCTAAAATTAATTCCCAAACTTCTCCTTTAACTAATGCTTAGAAACGACACCTCCCGGAACTTTATATTTAAGGCTTGTGATGTCATGATCATTTGTGTTAAATTCAGGTCTCCAATGATCTGAAAATGCTTGGTGTTGTCTATTGTAAGGCAATGTTTAAGTATTACTACAGTTTCAAAAACCAGGCTGAGCTTCTGAAAATAGCTTGTAATTTGGTCACTAATATCGATTGCAGCCATTTTGGAGAATGCTTTGAGTGTTTTAATTAGCCAACAAGGAACCATTTCGTATCGCAAGGTTTCTTTGAGGTGTATTGAAGAGTTTAGCTTTCTAAGAAAAAACTAATATGAAAATGAAGAGTTTAAAGCCTTCCCTTCCAATGGAACGATGCAAAAATAGGGAAAGAGCGTTTCAGCATTGTGTGTGGGGTTAGAATCAATCATGCACTTATCTCTTCGGAGAGTCATTCCATCACAAATCAGATCGCTGCTGGAAAAGCCCAGGAAACAAGATATTCGCAGGTGAGATAAGCTAGGGAGATAAAATAAGAAACAAAACAGGAGAGGAAACTTTAGGTTTTTGCAGACCTTTAACAAAGTGAAACAATTTAAACAAAAATATAATTTTCTATTGCATTATTGACAATAACGCATCAGTTCAATTGAAGATAGTCGGAATAATTTACAGCAGACAGCCTTATGTACAGGAAACTTTCATTCAAAGAGCAGAGGAAGCAGGAAATTTAGGACCTTTAGGTGACCTCTATCAAATACAAACCATGTGAGTGAAAGATATTGATGTGTAAATAAATGAAGTGCATAAAATGAATCACAGTCAAGGAAAGACATTCTTGCCACAGAGGGAGTACAGAGAAGGTTCACCAGACTAATCCCTGGGATGGCAGGACTTATGAAGAAAGACTGGATAGACTCGGCTTGTACTCGCTAGAATTTAGACGATTGAGGGGGGATCTTACAGAAACTTACAAAATTCTTAAGGTGTTGGACAGGTTAGATGCAGGAAGATTGTTCCCTGTGTTGGGGGAGTCCAGAACAAGGGGTCACAGTTTGAGGATGAGGGGCAAATCTTTTAGGACCGAGATGAGATTTTTTTTTTCACACATAGAGTCGTGAATCTGTGGAATTCTCCGCCACAGAGGGTGGTTGAGGCCATTTCATTGGCTATATTTAGGAAGGAGTTAGATGTGGCCCTTGTGGCTAAAGGGATCAGGGGGTATGGAGAGAAGGCATGGTTGGATGATCAGCCATGATCATATTGAATGGCGGTGCAGGCTTGAAGGGCTGAATGGCCTCCTCCTGCACCTATTTTCCATGTTTCCATGTTTCTATTTACCAGCAAGCAAGACTGCCGAAGGAATTACCTCCAGTCACTTACATTCCAGATCACTAGATGCAGTCTTTCACCTTTGTGGACATTTTAAATTTACAGTGTTCTAACGGAGTAAAATAGTTTAGTTTAAATATAATTCAAATATTTTGGTACCCATTAATTTCTGTTTTAAATGTTATATACATTTCTAAAAGATATGGTTGCAGTATTAATAATTTTCTTGGCATTTACAATGAAAACTCCATAGCTTCAGTTAATACAAAAGTTTGTAATTGAAGGTAACATGAATATAAATAAAAATAAATATTTTGAATGAAACCCAGCAATACCAGCAAGTAATATCAGGCCCATAACATTAACAACCCGTCATTTGAAACTATTATCTTTTCAAATCTATTATAGAAACATAGAAACATAGAAAATAGGTGCAGGAATAGGCCATTCAGCCCTTCGAGCCTGCACCGCCATTCAATATGATCATGACTGATCAGCCATTGTCCTTGTTCAGTAATAATCCCTCCTGCTCTTTTTCTGCACCTCTCTCCCTCTTGCCCTCTCTCCCTCTCTCCCTCCCTCTCTCTCCATCTCTCGTTCCCTCTCTCTCTCTCCCTCATTCCCTTGCCTGTTTCTTTTCTTGACTATTTCCCTCAATTCCTCCTGCAGTACAAGATCAAGTCACGCTATAAGGCTTTTGCAGCAATACCAACCAATACACTGCTTTTGGATCAGAAGGTTAGTGTTAGCCTCGGAACATGCCCTTTCCGTGTAAAAATCTGCACGATAATGATGAAAAAATTGCTGATAATGACACTGCATGAAGCTTTCGTTTATACAATAAAAGATTAAAACAGCATAATGGTTAATAATATCGCTATTGAATGGTTATGGTAGGCTGAATATCTTCTCAGTGTTTTGTTCCATTGAATGCATTTCATGATTTTGTATTCATTTGACAAACCATGGCCTTGTGATAGCACTTACCTCTTCATTGAAAATAATGGAAATATAATCACGGTTCATTTGGATTTGTCACCTGTCATTGTTAACCAACTTGAATCAAGTAGTTGACATTCATTTCATCCTGAAGAATGCTAATCATCATTCCGCACTGTTTGTAGACTCTGAGATTTGTATAGCTTTGAAACAGCCCTTCAGCCCATCATGTCCATGCCGACCTTTTTGCCCATCAATACCAACACCAATGCCTGCATCAGTGCCATATCCGTCTATGCCTTGCCTATTTAAGTGTCTGGCAAAATGCCTCTTAAACCTAATTGTTGTATCTGATTCAATTACTTTCTCCTTTTCAAAATAGGCTAGTCCCATTTACCAGCATTTGACATATCCCTCCAAACCCTTCCATATATAACATATAACATATAACATATAACAATTACAGCACGGAAACAGGCCATCTCGGCCCTACAAGTCCATGCCGAACAAATTTTTTCCCCCTTAGTCCCACCTGCCTGCACTCGTACCATAACCCTCCATTCCCTTCTCATCCATATGCCTATCCAATTTATTTTTAAATTATACCAATGAACCTGCCTCCACCACTTCCACTGGGAGCTCATTCCACACCGCCACCACTCTCTGCGTAAAGAGGTTCCCCCTCATATTACCCCTAAACTTCTGTCCCTTAATTCTGAAGTCATGTCCTCTTGTTTGAATCTTCCCTATTCTCAAAGGGAAAAGCTTGTCCACATCAACTCTGTCTATCCCTCTCATCATTTTAAAGACCTCTATCAGGTCCCCCCTTAACCTTCTGCGCTCCAGAGAATAAAGACCTAACTTATTCAACCTATCTCTGTAACTTAGTTGTTGAAACCCAGGCAACACATTCTGTAAATCTGCCAACCTGTCCAACTGTCCAAAAGTCCTAGGTCATCTAAAGAGTCAAAACATTATTGTTATCAAAACATTATCAAAACAAAATAAACATACTAAAGGGCCTGTCCCACTGTACGAGGCAATTCAAGAGTTCTCCCGAGTTTTCCCCCGATTCGAACTCGGAGAATGTCCGTAGTGGGTCCGTAGGAGTTCGTGGGTGTCTCGTAGCGGCTCGTACGAGTAAAAAGTAACAATTTTTTTCATCACGAATATTTTTTTACTCGTGGACATTTTTCACAGTGTTGAAAAAACGTCACGAGTTTACTGGATTTCCCAAGTACCTACCATTACTCGTAGGAGTCGCTACGAGACATCCACAAACTCCTACAGACCCGCTACTGACATTCTCTGAGTTCGAATCGGGGGAAAACTCGGGAGAACTCTTGAACCTGGCGGAGAGGCAAAGTAAGTAAAGTGGACCGGTGGAAAAGAACAAGCCAGGAGCACATTGACTTAGAAATTTGAAGGAAGAAATGGAGTTGGATTGGACACACCCTCAGGAAACCTGCCACAAACATCACTCGGCAAGCCCTGAAATGGAATCCCCAAGGACAAAGGAAAAGAGGTCGTCGCAGGAACAGCTGGAGAAGAGTTTTCCAGACAGAAATGTCTGAGAGTGGGCTCAACTGGGGAGATCTCGAAAGAACTGCCAACATCCGAGGTGGAGGACATGTGTCAATGGCCTATGCTCCCTAGAGGAGGAGGAGGAAGAAGAAGAAGAGGAGGAGGAAGAGGAGGAGGGAGGAGGAAGAGGAGAAGAGGTAGAGGAGGAAGAGGAGGTAGAGGAGGAGGGCGGAGGAAGAGGAGGAGGAGGAGGAAGAGGAGGAGGAAGAAGAGGAGGAAGAAGAGGAGGAAGAGGAGGAGGAAGAGGAGGAGGGAGGAGGAGGAGGAGGAAGAGGAGGAAAAGGAAGAGGAGGAGGAAGAAGAGGAGGAAGAAGAGGAGGAAGAGGAGGAGGAAGAAGAGGGAGAGGAAGAGGAGGAAGAAGAGGGAGAGGAGGAGGGAGGAGGAGGAGAGGAGGAAGAGGAGGAGGAGGAAGAGGAGGAGGAAGAAGAGGAGGAAGAAGAGGAGGAAGAAGAGGAGGAAGAAGAGGAGGAAGAAGAGAGGGGAGGAGGAAGAAGAGGGAGAGGAAGAGGAGGATGAAGAGGAAGAGGAAGAGGAAGAGGAAGAGGGAGGGAGAGGAAGAGGAAGAAGAAGAAGAGGGCATAGCCTCAGAATAAATGATGTTCCTTTAGAAAGGAGATGAGGAGGAATTTCTTTCGTAAGAGGGTGGTGAATCTGTGGAACTCATTGCCACAGAAGGCTGTGGAGGCCAAGTTAATGGATATTTTTAAGGCAGAGATTGACAGATTCTTTATTAGTACATGTGTCAGGGGTTATGGGGCGAGGGCAGGAGATTGGGGTTGAGACTGAAAGATAGATCAGTCATGATTGAATGGCATAGTAGACTTGATGAGTCAAATGGCGTAATTCTGCTCCTATAACTTATGAACTTAAGCCTCACCATTTCTTACTTCTGGCACTTGAAATCAAACTGGAATACTTGTGAAATGATGTGGCATTAATGAAGGTGGTGATTTTTAGAGATGTTATGTGCCTGCCAATTAAATATTAAAAGCCCCATTTGATTCCATTTGAAGCTAATGCTTATAAAGATGAAATGAAACAGAAAATGTTGAAATTACTCATCAAATTGGCAATTCTGGGCTAGTTCAATTAGTATGTATTTGGCCCATAGACATTTATTCCTTCCTAACCATATGTCATTCAACACATCTTACCAAGGAAATCATTAATTGGAACTTACTGTCGCAATTATTTTATGAAAAATAAGACACGTGTCTCTGTGATATCACCCAAATGCACTGGCAAAGAGCAAAGATTAAATCCATGTCTTCGTCCAACAGATAATTAATGTGAACCATTTTTCAATAGATTTTTATCATGTATATTTTTTCTGTCTTGGTTCAATCTTTCTTTGCTCCCCATTATTTGTCTTTCTGTCTCTGAGTTTGCGCTTGTTCCCCTTTAAGGACTTCTTTGTTCCCCGTTTTTCAATCTGTAACATTCATTAGGAAGGGATGTAATCTTTTGATCCCACCATTAACCAAGATCCAAAACTGCCACTTCTGTTCGCTCCACATTCACTGCCACCTGTTTCTTGGAAGCAACATCCCTGAGTTGAAGTTTGAGGGAAAAGTATTTAATTAAGATAATATGTGGTGAGATGTCTCTGAACAGACATTTTGTCCTATTAGTTGACCTTTTCTACACCACTCTCAATCTGGATTTCACATTCATCTTTGTTCTTCTGCTTATAACCATATAACCATATAACAATTACAGCACAGAAACAGGCCATCTCGGCCCTACAAGTCCGTGCTGAACACTTTTTTCCCCCTAGTCCCATCTACCTGTTTCGGCTCGACCCGAAATGTCACCCATTCCTCTCCAGAGATGCAGCCATTACCGGGAGAACATGGAAACTCCGCACAAACAGCACCCAAGGCCAGGATTAAACCTGGGCCATTGGCTGTGCCAGGCAGCAGCTCTACTAGCAGCGCCACCGTGTTTTTGGAGATTGGTTGATATTTGAAACTCACTGCCGAAGTAGGTGGTGGAATCGGGCACACTCACTACGTTTAAGAGGCATTTAGACAGACACTTAAATAGGCAAGGGCAGAAGATGATACTCTGTTAATGTGGGCAAATATAATGAAGGTAGATGGGCAACAAGGTTGGCATGGACTTGATGGACTGAATAGCTTGTTCCTGTGCATTTAGTTTAGTTTAATTTAGAGATATAGCACGGAAACAGGCCCTTCGGCCCACCGGGTCTGTGCTGACCAGCGATCCCATGCACTTGCACTATCCTACACACTAGGGACAATTTTACAATTTGTTTTACCAAAGCCAATTAGCCTACAAACCTGTACATGTTTAATATATAAAACTCTATGACACTATGGCGATGTTGGAGGGCATAACAAAAGGCCGTTCAGCCTATCTAGACTTTTTCTAGATGTGCAGATCACATTTTCCAGTTTAAGTCCAGATTGCATTAAGTCTCAGGGTGACCCACCTGAACTGTGCCAGTATAATTCCTCCAGAAACTAGATTTTCACCTCTGAAGTACAGCAGTACAGCATAATGTGTCTGGACTCTAATCCTGGAACACCATTTGTGTAACATTGACTCCCAGCATCAGCTGCCAAGCCTTACTCGATCAGCCTGCTATCAAGTTCCAGAGACCTGCTCTCCCCACGCCCACCCCCTGCATTCCTGGCTGTTGGCTCACAAGAGGGACAGCAGGAGGCCAGCGGGTGCAAACGTTCTCCAGCTGCTAAATCCCCTGAAGTGAGCCAAAGAGCATTGTTTCCATGCTGTTTCTATCAATTTAAAATCCAACTCAAGTGAGGGTATGGAGCTCAGCAGTGTCCTTCAAAGTGAGCTACTTGCCTTTGGTCTTTTACCAACAACCTGTGTCCACCAGTGATGCCCATGATGCAGATCATGCCTCAAGCTACAGGCCCTCGGCTATGCTGGAACCTTGACTCCTTGGGTAGCAGGCCTTTAACAGTAAAAGGCGCATCTTTGACTACTTGCCTCCAGGACAGTGAGCAGAAGGGTAAGTCCCAGACTTAGTGGTGGGGGGCGTGTTTCATCGATGATGTCAATCTGTAGGAGTTTGGAATGGCAAACAAGGATAACAAGCTCCCGGCACACCTCCAAGTCCAGGGAGGAGGAATTCCTTGGCTACAGACAGGGGGAGATTTAGCCGCATGATCGGGTAGGCTTTGCCCAGTGCAGAGCTTTACCGATCCACTCAGTGCTGGTCCACTACCAGAGGAATGTTCTGGAGGGCACACCAGTAGATCCGTTGGGGGAGTCCAGAACCAGAGACCGCAGTGTAAGAATAAGGAGCAGGCCATTTTGAACAGAGACGAGGAAACACTTTTTCTCACAGAGAGTGGTGAGTCTGTGGAGGCTGGTTCTCTGGATGCTTTCAAGAGAGAGCTAGATAGGGCTCTTAAAAATAGCAGAGTCTGGGGATATGGGGAGAAGGCAGGAACAGTGTACTGATTGGGGATGATCAGCCATGATCACATTAAATGGCAGTGCTGGCTCGAAGGGCCAAATGGCCTACTCCTGCACTTATTGTCTATTGGCTCCAAGATGAGTGGCACAAGCAAGTTCAGGCATCTGAAGGCATCTTCACTGACTCATGTCATAAAGGGTGGATGAACAGACTATTTTTCCCAGTGTACGAGAATAAAGAACGAGAGGGCATAGGTTTAAGGTGAGAGGGGAATGATTTAATAGGAACCTGAGGGGCAATTCTTTCACACAGATGATTGCGGGTATATGGAATGAGAGGATGAGGTTGTGGCAGGTACTACAACGCCCTTTAAAATCTATTTGGGCAAGTACATACTTTGAGATGGTTATAGGTTGCATAGGTTGAGAGGGATATGGATCAAACTTGTGCAAATGTGACCATATATGAACATCTAGGTCAGCATGGATAAGTTGGACAGAAGGGTCCATTTCCATGCTTTATGACTGTTTATAAATAAATAAATGATCGAAGCGCAGCGGTGTTGTTGATCAGTTTAGACCAGGGGCCTCCAAACATTTCAGCATGAGGGCTACATTAAATATTTGGCACATTTTTGCGGTCCGTAGGACAACCACCCACTCATCCACACTCCCACCCACCCACCCACTCACTCCCTCAACCACCCACCCACCCACCCACTCACTCATCCAATCACCCACTCACTCATTCACCCACTCAAACCTAAAACCCCACTGGATCTCTGGTGTGCCCTCGACCCACTCACTGGTAGTGGACCCACTGAGTGGATCGGTAAAGCTCTGCACTGGACTCTAAACTCACAACCCACTCACTCACTCACTCACCACCCACTCACTCACTCACTCACCACCCACTCACTCAGTGGCCACTGTCGCTGACCTTCACTGTCTTCCCGGTGCTACCGACGCTGCTGCTGCCGACCCGCATCCCTACTCCAGCCCCCCATGAGCCTCCACCAGCGGACTCCACCAGCCACCAGCGGGCCAGAGCGTCACGTCTCCCACTGGCCACCAGCGGGCCAGAGCGTCACCTCTCCACTGGCCACCAGCGGGCCAGAGCGTCACCTCTTCACTGGCCACCAGCGGGCCAGAGCATCACCTCACCACAGCATGTGGTCTCCACCAGTCTCTGTGGGCGTCCCTCTCCACAGCATGTGGTCCCCCCCCCCCAGTGCCCCCCCCCCCCTACAGGGAACATCAGTCGTTGCACTAAACATTATTCCCTCAACTTGATAGCCTACCACAGAACCCGCTAAATAGCCCACCCCACGGAATGTGTTAAGAGCTTGCTGTGGGTCGGATAAAATCTCGTGGTGTGCCGGATGTAGCCCGTGGGCCATAGTTTGGAGACCCCTGGTTTAGACCATCAAATGCAGGTGGTTGCTATAGGTGTTGTTAGTAAAGATGTCATATTTCCTTTCAATAGGCCATCGATGAAGCAGTCAGCGACTCGATGGAATCTGCAGCACAAAACACATCCGACGAAACCCAGTCACAAGTATGATTTATGGACACATTAATTCCATAGTTGGTTTTATGTTCAATGCTTGTGCGGTGATTGTGTATAACTTTGTTTCTGTTGATGCAGTTCCTTTTTGAGCCTGGCACTCTCAGGAAACAGTCTGAGGAACTGTATGCTACTATTGAGAAAGTACTGGAGGATCCATTGCCAAAGGTAATGAAAGAATTGAGTTGAGTAAACGTTTACTGCCCTTTCTCCCCACCAAATACACACGATTCTTAAACTATTTTCTTCTTATTCCTATCCCATCCAGCGCTGCACGAGTTCTTCTCTCAATTCCCCACAGAGGTCGTTGGATGCAGAAGGCCGCCAAGTACGTGAGTTATAGCGCATGATCAGCAGAACCTAACAAAATGCACAACAGCACCGCTTCCATTTACTGCAATATTGCTTTGATATGTTTGATTAATGAATTGGATTGAATTGTATTGAATACTTTATTGTCACTTGTGACAAATCACAGTGAAATTCTTTGCTTGCATACCCAAGGTATACAAATAGTCGCCCATAAAGAGCACTTACAAAGTTACAATTTCCCTCCCCTGTGCCAGTTCCCCCTTTGTTCTCCCCCCCTCCCCTTTCCCACCACACCGGGTCCTCCTTTGTACCTTCCCTCGGCAGCAGCGTCCTCACTTCCATGTGTCTGTCCTCGTCCGCCAATCGTTTGGGTGTCGGGGGTTACGGGGAGAAGGCAGGAGAATGGGGTTGAGAGGGAAAGATCGATCAGCCATGAATGAATGGCGGAGTAGACTTGATGGGCCGAATGGCTTAATTGTGCAAGTATCACTTAAGAACTTATGAGAAAAATAGTGAAGAAAACTGGCTCTGATTTTAAAAGTAGTTCCCGCTGTGATATGTGGGCATCAACCAACTCATGTGCTGATTGCTCGAATGTCAAAGTCACACTAATCTATCTCTGTAATGTCAAGTGCTCCACATTCTCACAACCTGATTCTTAATTCATCATAATTCTATGGTCGCTAAATATGAGTCATTGAGTTCTTGTGTCCTGTGGTATGGTATGACGAGCCGTTAGAAGTAATTGTTCCTTCTTCCGTTAATTTGGTGTTGTGATACAAAGACAGTGCAGTCCTGACCTCCCGCCTGACTCATAGGAAAACTTCGAACAATCTTTAATCGGGCTATATTGGACTTCAATGTTATGTCTTGCACTGAATGCTGCACCCGTTATTCTTTATCAGTGCACTGTGGACAGCTTGATTGTATATGTGTAGTCATGTATAGTCTTTTCTTTGACTGGATAACACGCAAACACCGTAACATCGTTTACCACCGTAACTCGGTACACATGACAATGATAATAATAAAGTAAAAGATGCATGATAAGTAATGATTTTGCATTACCAAGTCGATCCCAATAATGTCCCTCAGTCGCTGGGTCTTTCAGCTTGTATCTGCTACCCACGATGGACTGAAGTTCTACTCAATTCTGCGGGTGAGAAGCAGGCACAGTGACCATCCATTACTTTCTTCCCCTGAGTGTCAGCAACTACCACGCAGATCTGTTCTTGAATGTTCCCAACTGGTCCAAATCAAATCTATTCATCTTGTATGACATGTGGATTATTGAAGTTGTGATCTAAAATATCACACAGGCAGCCACAAGCCCATCCTGGATAATCCAATATCAATCCTTGCAGACAGAATTGACTGATTTCTTCAATTCCTTTTGCTGTCTGAATGTATCAGTGGTTTTGTTGGAATTACTTCACCATGACATTGCTTTTTAAATGCACAACTTTCCCATCTTAAAAATAAACAGCTAAACTTTAAACTGAAGCTGAATATGTTTAAGTCAATATGTTTAAGATGGAACTGCAGATGCTGGTTGGTTTACACCGAAGATAGACACAAAATACCGGATTGACACAGCGGGTCAGGCAGCATCTCTGGGGAAAAGGAATATGGGCTAGCTATTCCTTTTCTCCATAGTTAGCCCCTATTCCTTTTCTCCAGGGTTGCTGCCTGACCAGCTGATTGCCAAACTTAGTAAATTTCTTGTCCTATGCAATGAATATTCAAACCGACTTTGAAGTCACAGAGTAACAATTGAGAGATTCCCTTCAGTGTCATCTCCACCTTCACCATGCATTTCATCCATAAAATAACTATTGTATATATTTTTTCATTTTCAGCTTTTTAGTCCCACACCGAAATCAGCTGGAAGAGAAACCAAATATGTGAGTTTCTTTTTGATATGGTGTATGTTGAAAGTGTCAAATTTCCTGAAAATGTTAGAGGAAATGTGGAATGTTTCATGCTGTGAATAGATTCAATGTGGATTAGTTTTAGAGATACAGCACTTAAACAGGTCCTTCGGCCCACTGTGTCGGCACCGACACATTAACGCAATCCTACACATACCAGGGACAATTTACAAATACATCAAGCCAATTAACCTAAATACCTGTACATCTTTGGAGTGTGGGAGGAAACGGAAGATCTCGGAGAAAACTCACGGGGTCATGGGGAGAACGTACATACTCCCAACAGATAGCACCCATAGTCGGTCGGGATACAACCATGCGCCACCATGCCACCCTAGATTACATGTGTAGGAAGGAACTGCAGATGCAGGTTTACATCGAAGATGGACACAAAAAGTTGGAGTAACTCAGCGGGTCAGGCAGCATCTGAAGGCAGTCAAAAGACGGGTCTCGACCCAAAATAGCACCTATTCCTTTTTCTCCAGAGATGCTGCCTGTTCCATTGAGTTACTCGAGCTTTTTGTGACAATATAAATTACATCTGCTATTTTTTTAAACTTAGAACATAGAAATGAACAGGCCCATCAGCGAACACAATGCCAAGTTAAACATATCTCATCTGTCCGCATGTGATCCATATCCTCCATCTCCTGCATATCCATGTGCCTATCTCAAAGCCTCTTAAACATCACTATTGTATCTGCCTCCGCCAACACCCATGGCAGCATGTTCCAGGCACCCACCTCGGTGACAAAAACTTGTGTTGCATATCTCCTGTGAACTATGCCTCTCTCACCTGAAAGATATTTCCTTGAATATTTAAGAAAGAACTGCAGATGCTGGAAAAATCGAAGGCGAACAAAAAAGCTGGAGAAACTCAGTGGGCGAGGCAGCATCTATGGAGCGAAGGAATAGATGACGTTTCGTGTCAAGACCCTTCACAAAGGATCTTGACCCGAAACGTTGCCTATTCCTTCGCTCCATTGATGCTGCCTCACTTGCTGAATTTACCGATCATTTGCATTTATCTACAAGCGTGTAACCATTTTATTATGGTATGGATGATTTCTTGGGAATAGCACAGATTTTAATCAGCGGAATCTTTAGGACATATATAATTACCAACAAAAAGGCTGCTTTCAACCTAAACTGTAAACCAGCTGAATAACAACTATAAATTACTTGTTCTGACACTACGAAGCGTCATGGATGGGGTGAGAAAGGTGGAAAGGGGGGAGAGCCGCAGTACTTGTTGGATGCAGTGGGCAGGTATCATTATCATTATCATCCTTTATTGTCATCTTGCAAAGCAACAGTTGTACAGTGCAAAATGAGAAGATGTTTCCCAGGGAATACCGGAGCATCGCACATAAAAACTTAAAAATGTCACGCATAAAATAAAAACGATAAAAAAACAATCCAGTTCCTGATAAAACAGTATGAATAGTTTAAAAAAATGCAGGTAAAAACTGCAACATTAGAATACAAGTAAAAACAGTCATAAAATGTCCAGGGCAGCTGAATTAAGAGCCAGTGCCAGAGTTATTACTCAGTGCCAGTTATTAAATTGTCAGTGCAAAAGCAACAGAATCAGGTGGAGTGACTGTTTAGCAGCCTCACAGCCTGTGGAAGGAAGCTGTTTAGCAGTCTGGTTATCCGGGCTTTGATGCTGTGATGGCAGGGATCTCTTTCCTGATGGCAGGAGATCTAGATATGTGTGGAGGGGGTGCAGTCTGTCCTTTGCAATGCTCAGTGCTTTTTTCAGGCAGCGGCTCTGGAACAGTTCTTGTACCGAGGGTAGGGAGATGCCAATGATTCTCTCTGCTCCCCTCACTACCCTCTGCAGAGACTTCCTGTCTGAGCAGTTACAGTTGGAGTACCAACTGTAGAGATTTATTTTGATTTAATAATGGGAGAGAGGACTTATTTCCAGGGCCTTGGGTGCAAAATACAGTCCTTATCCTGGGTAAGTGCAATCATTATATATGAATTGAGATTTTGTTAGCTAAATCGCGACATAAATATACGTAAGGTAGAATTTTGAGCTTTAGCAAGGGAGCAAAGCAAGTAGCAAAGGACAAATGCCACTAAACACTCGACAAGGTTGCCCCGACATTGACATAAGAATTTGTCCAATGTTTAGTTCAATTGAAATTAAAATGGTGCACCCTTTTGCTGCAGAGTATTCATCTATGATTAATGCAGGAGTATAGATTCCTAGAGAGATTTGGACAGTGGCAGGCCCTTTGGCCCACTGAGTCAGTGTGGATCATCGACCACCCTTTTACACAAGTCCTACATTAATCCCATTTTATTTTCCCCACATTCCCAGGTTCCACCCTTCACCTCCGCAGCAGGGGTAATTTACAGCAGCAAATTAACTCATTGCCCCTTTGGCATCACATCTATGCCGAATACCATGCCAAGATCAACTAACCTCATCAGTCCACAAATGATCCATATCCCCCCATTTTCTGTATAAACTAGTGCCTATCTAAAAGCCTCTTAAATGCCCATGAAATATTCAATAATTGTGAGATGGAACCTTACATGTAGGGTAAGCCAGATGGTTCCTTTATTTTAGCATGTTTTTAAAACCCCAGACATGATTAATATCAAACATTAGAACAGCACAGCCCATTCTAATTACCCACTTGAGTTCTTAAACACTTACACCTTTGTGGTGTGGGTGATAAATCTGGAGGGAACCCGCGCGTTCACAGGGAAAACATGCTAAATTGCACACAGACAGCACCCGCGGTCACGATTGAACCTGGATCTCTGGCTCTGTGAGGTAGTGACTCTATTGGTTCTGCCACTGTGCCGCCTATCTGCCAGCAACTATTTGATTTATGGTATTAAAGTTATTTGCTTCAGCAATACCTGTTTAAATCCTGTGTAGATTGTTGTTCTTAAATAAGTATGGCTTCATTGTGTAATTTTTATATTTCTTTTACAGGCGAATCTCCATCTGCCATCATATGAGTACACAGAGAACAGAGCTGTAAGTATCTCCAGAGATGCTGAAACATAGAAACATAGAAATTAGGTGCAGGAGTAGGCCATTCGGCCCTTCGAGTCTGCACCGCCATTCAATATGATCATGGCTGATCATCCAACTCAGTATCCCGTACCTGCCTTCTCTCCATACCCTCTGATCCCCTTAGCCACAAGGGCCACATCTAACTCCTTCTTAAATATAGCCAATGAACTGGCCTCAACTACCCTCTGTGGCAGAGAGTTCCAGAGATTCACTACTCTCTGGTGAAAACAATTCTTCTCATCTCGGTTTTAAAGGATTTTCCCCCTTATCCTTAAGCTGTGACCCCTTGTCCTGGACTTCCCTAACATCGGGAACAATCTTCCTGCATCTAGCCTGTCCAACCCCTTAAGAATTTTGTAAGTTTCTATAAGATCCCCTCTCAATCTCCTAAATTCTAGAGAGTATAAACCAACAATGAAATTCTATCCAGTCTTTCTTCATAAGACAGTCCTGACATCCCAGGAATCAGTCTGGTGAACCTTCTCTGCACTCCCTCTATGGCAATAATGTCCTGGCCAGTTTTTTTCCCAGATATACGCAGCAGGTCAGCCTTGTATCACAACCATTCAATAGCCAAAGTCCAATGTCCACAATGGGGTTGAGGTGAATCAGATAATATCTAGCTTCTGGAAGCCTGATAACAAAGGGGAGGAAGCTGTTCCTGAGTCTACTGGTGCGCGCTTTCAAATGAACAGATAGCTTCCCTCTAATTCACGAGAATATATCAAACTAAAAATTGAAATGGGATCAGAAGAAGGGTCCTGACCTGAAATGTCCCTTATTAATGTTCTCCTGAGATGCTGCCTGGCCCGCTGAGTTAATCCAGCACACTGTGTCTCCTTTGTAAATCAGCATCTGCTGATCCTTGTTTCTGCATTCTTCTGAAATATTGGGATGTTTTTTTGAACTCCAATTTAAAAAGATTAAACCAGCTTCATTCCACCTGCCAATCAGCTGCTCCCAAGCCACTAAATTACAAATTAGCTTGATGATCTTGTTGGAGGAGGAAAGAAAAGCATCCAACAAGATGAAATAATTATTGAATCATTATCTTTTAATACATGCATATTGGTTCGTCATCTTTTGGGAAAACTTCTAAAATTGTACCATTACAAGGAACTTCAAAGCATCATTGATTTATGGGTTGTCAATTAGCACTTTAAAATTGATGAATTGTGAAGATTACTTGGGATAATTGAAATACCAAACTAAAACAATCAATTAAAACATGCCAGTTAATTAATCAGTGCACAGTGATGCTAACACAGTTTAACACCCAAGTGATACTCAAGTGACACACATTGATTAATACCTCGTTGAATCATGTTGAGTGGCTGAACGTTGTAAGAAAATAATATTATTTTATGACAACCCCCTCCCTTTATTCCTATTCACATACCTAAAGAAGCTTTTACTATCTTCCTTTATATTCTTGGCTAACCTTCATACCTTATCTTTTCCCCCCATTTTGATCTCATGTTTAATAGTTTAGCTTGATTATGTTGTCCTTTGTCTTGGAATTGTTGTCCTGTAGATCTAGGAAGTAGATTTATCGGAACAACCTTTGTATATGATTGGGATTTTTTTCCCCGAAAGTGGTAGTTGAAGCCTCTGTTAAAATAGAACAATACTTTTGTCTAGTTCACTTTACAGGTTTCAGAGTGGAAACAGGCTCTTTGGCCCACTGAGTCCATGCCAACCAACAATCGCCCATACATTAGTTTTATCCTATACACTAGGGACAATTTTACAGAAGCCAATCGACCTACAAATCTGCATGTCTTTAGGATGTGGGAGGAAACCAGAGCACCAGGGGGAAACCCAGGGTAACCCTTCCGTAACAGGGAAAACATGCAAACTCTGTACAAGACAGCAATCAGGTTGAAACCTGTGCCTCTCACTCTACTGCTGTGCTACTAATAACTGTCCTAACAATTCAAATATGAAACCACAGTGGTTATTCTGGTAATTATTACCACATTCAATTACCCTTTAGAAAGCATTTGTACATTGGTGTTGTGTGTTTACTCACCTTTAAATCTAGACAAGACCTGGTGTAATTCGTCCAGTTACTGTAATGCAGAAGCAACCTGCAGTGCCCAAGAAGGAAGCCAAATGCCCCAATCGTTTCACGCAACATACCGATGAAATCGATGACACTGAATTCAAAGAGGTAAGTGCCTTATATCAGATTAACACTAGCTGCATAGAACGAACCATCATCAACTGATTTGCCATTTGAAGATGTAAAATATTGATGGAAATCTGCCTGCTTTTCACTTCCCATCACACATCTGCTAAAGTAATTTAATCTGGTTGGAGCCAGGTGGTTATATGGATTACAAGGTTGATGGAGTTATTCACTCAGCAGTAATACTTTTGAACTCAGTCAACTGTGTTATTACATTGCCCTTTTCATAGCCAATTCTTGCCGTTAAACTGTCATCATCTCAAAGTAGGCATGGAAGCACTTACATCTGTAATTTTGCTATTGCAAATTTGTAATTGCGCTAACTTTGTTCTTGGTAGTTTAGAAACTCAGCACAAAACTGTATTGCCCAAAACGCTTCAAGGAATGTGCTACTGAATGGACAGTGCAACCCAATTTAATTGGTGATAGAATTAAAGAAATCCTGTGATCAAAGCTATCGATGTGTAATGATAGCTTTGCGAAAGGGCTCTGTGCTGAATATAAAATGATCCTGGTAGTTTTTAATTAACATTGACGGTAGTCTCTTCTGTGCAGGCTTATGCTCTTTGAGAATACCCTTGTGGCAAAAAAACTTGTACGGCCAAAAGGTGACAAGTTGAATACAAAATGTAACACTTCAAATTTGTCAGGGTCATTTGTCGTTCTATAACTTCTCCAAAATACCTATACATTATTAAAGGTTTGCAGCATTTCCAAGTGAGTTACTTGGCAGCAAGTAGTGCTTTCTAAAGACCAGTATAAAATGCACATACGAATGTTGTCTCATTCTTAGGATGGAAAACTTGCTGCAGCCAAATGCTTTCCCAGATGAACCTCTTGGAAAACTACTTCTCTCTGGAGCTTGGTGGTGGCAAGAGGGATGGAAGAGAGAAAACAAGAGCACGCCTCTTTGATAATCATTAAACACAATAAGGATACATGTGTATGTCTACACTTGTAGCTCCTTTGCACTTCGGATGTATACAATGTTAATTGAATCGGCTCTGGTACATGGAACATAGAACAGTATAGTACAGGTATAGACCCATCAGTCCACACTGCCAGTGCCGAATATGATACCAAGCCCAACTCTTACCTGCCTCCACATAATCCATATATCCATGTGCCTATCCAAAAGTCTCTTAAATGCCACTATTGTATCTGCCTCCACCACCACCCTTGGCAGCACTTTCCAGGTACTCACCACCCTCTGTAAAAAAATAATTGTCACGCACATCTTTATATTTTGCCCCTCTCATTTTAAAGATGCCAATATTTGATATTTCCATCCTGGTAAAGAGGTTCTGACTGTCGACCCTGTCTATGTCTCTCATAATTTCATATACTTCTATCAGGTCTCCCCTTAACCTTTGACGTTTCAAAGAACTCTGATACTTTGACGTGTGTACTATTCAATGTACTTATGTGCAATGGACCAAATTAGTGTGGTCATTTCAATTTATCATTTCAATTTGCTTTCCAAATTGGATTTTCTTGACAATCTTTGTGCTGCACTATAATTTCTTCACCCTGCGAATTCCAGACAATAACTTAATAATTGATTTTTAAATAATATTCGCACTTTGCTTTTGACCTGGTAAAATTACTTTGTGAAGAAATCTCAGCTCCAGAATGTAACTGTGTACTTTCTTTGTTTGCAGTGTCCCTCCATTTGTTTTACTGTCCGTTTTCCTTCAACAGTGGCTCTTCCCACTCTCTGCCATCCTAACGTCTGTCTCACACCCCACTGCGTGCAATGAAACTTACCGGAACATGCCGTGCTCACAGGACATATCCCAGTCCATTCCTCTATCTCTCTCACCCGTCACTTGCCTAACCTCTGGATCACGCATTTGCTTCTCTCCCATTGCCCCATGTAATTACTATATGACCTCTAACCTCTCTCGCAGCCTTCACTCCCTATATATTAAGGTGAGATGCTTATTAATAATTCTTTCTTAAGCATTCTTATGTTGTTCTCTCATAGTTTTGCTGCATGAATATTGTTAAGGTGGGGAATAACACATACCACTAATACCCGCAGCTGTGCCAGATAATACATTTAAATGTCCTCGTTCTTTGACAAATGAACGTTGATATGGAATATTTCACTTTTTATTAAGTGGTGGTTGAATTTTCAATCAAAGATGGAAAAGGGAGATTTTCCTCTGTATATTAGGTTTGAATTTGAGATTGAGTTTGGGTTTAGTTTATTGTCACGTGTACAGAGGTAGTGACAAGGTTTTGTTGCCTGCTAACCAGTCAGCAGAAAGACAATACATGATTACAATCGTGCCATTCATTGTGTACAGATACACGACAAAGGGTCAGAGTATAGTGAAACATCTTCCCAATTTGAAGTGCTTGAAATATGACCACATTGAAGCAAGAGCCAAGAGTCAAGAGTGTTTTATTGCCATGTGTACCGACAAATGGAACAATCAAATTCTTACTTGTAGCAGCGTAACAAGCCTGTAAATACGATAAGCATAGATAATATGTAATAAACAGTAATTCAATTAATTAATAATCCCAATACACGTGCAAAATAGACCCAAGACTGTTCACAGTCAAATTCTTACTTGTAGCAGCGTAACAAGCCTGTAAATACGATAAGCATAGTTCTTAAACATGGTGGTCTGCATCTGCAGTTTAGCATTGTCAATTAACTTAATAATCCCCCCTACACATGTGTTGAAAATAAATGGGACAATTCGTGTATTTACACAGGCTACATACCAGCTTAACTGGCTGGCCCAATTTCACAAAGGCTTATTGTGACCCTTGTTCGCCATAGTTCGGAGGTGGAGTGTTGTGCAGTCTTCAAGAACAGTCTATTCTTCTTTGTTGGAAAGATAATTGTTCTTAAACATGGAGGTCTGCTTGTCCCAGGACAGTTTAGCACTGTCAGACTGTACTGGCTTCACACTTTCTTTCAGATTCCCGTCAGCTTGCATTTGTTCCTTTTTGCCTTCCATCTCAACTGACATGGGTTGAGGAAACGGGAACACCTGGAAATCCCATGGGAAAAAATGTCATTTTAAACTAAATGAAAGAAACCTTGCAGGTTACTTTTACATTTGTTCCCCTTAAACTATAAACTTTTATACTTCTCTATCCTGAAACTAGTTTTATACTCTATCCTAAAAGAAAATACTTCATTTCACAAAGGCTTATTGTCATTTGGACCCCGTTGAGGTCCAAACGAAATGTTGTTTCTGAAGCCATACATTACAAAACGTAAAAGATTCACAATGATTTACACAAACTATCCTTCACATCGCTATGATGGAAGGCACAAAATTATCTCTCCATTGAACTCCCCCCCCCCCCCCCGATTGAGTCTAAGTCAAAGCTTGTGCCCCGCGGACATTAATACCATTAATTCCAAGGTTCGCGCACCGGGTCTTGGTGTTATGTGGGCAACACCTATTCCATTCCCGCAGATTCCAAGCCCGCAGGGCATGCTTGCATTTCCGTTCCTTTTGCTCTTCAGCTCGCAACTCGGGCGGGAGAAGTCGCCGGAGCCCCGAAAAGCGATCTCCCAACCAGGGACCCGCGGACTTCTGATTGTTGCCGGAAACGCCAGAACACCTGGAGTAAACCCACGGGTCGGGTCACAGAGATAGCACAGCTTCAAACTCCACGGACTCGGCCAGCTCAAACATTTGAGTAGGATTTTTCCGTGATGGAAATGTCTATTTTAAACTGTTGGAGGCCGATCCACCTTGCAGGTTACTTTTTACATTTGTTCCCGACAAGAAAACTTGGGTCTCCTTTTATAAGATTCTATCCTGAAACCCCCCCCCCCCCCCCCCCCCCATCCCCGACTCCTCTATCCTACAAGAAAAGACAAAAAAAATAAAAAAGACTATGACCATCCAATTTATTTTTGCCCCCCAAGATTTTATAGATTTCTTGCCTCTCTGTGTGACCAGAAACCTTGAATGCTAGCAGTGACCACTGGCTGACGAGTAGGGTCTGGAGACAAGAGAGAACAAAGATGAGGCATTCGCAGTTCTGGGCAGATGCGTGCTCTAGTAATGGGAACTTTGGCTGATAGTTCAGAGACGCCAGCACTACCTTTACAATGCCCAGTGCTACGCTGCCAATCTTCATCACACACAGCACAGGTTCTGAACTTGGGACTGGCTGCTTGCCTGGCATTTCGGATGCCACTAAGTGTGGCTGATGCCAGAGACAGTATTTCTGCTAGTCTCACTGCCATGTGCATTGGTTTTGTTTACTGGGCCATTGATGTACGTGCATTTTTTTTTCATTCTGACTTTTACGGTGATTTAAAAGTAATTATTTTACTATCGATTTTTCAGATGATGCTTTACTTTGTTATTTTTCCAAGTCAGTGACAGATTGCAAGTATTTTAGAAATATAGGTATTGTGACATTGACAAAACCATTATTACACCTCTCAATTACAGCTTGCAGTTTCCAAACTGAAGCGTACCACTAGAATCTGCTTTGTAACCTTGAGAATATATGTGATAACACACTGTAGAATTCAGCATCATAGATCCACACCACATATCGCAAAACAACTTTCCCACTACTATTAAAATATAGAACAACATATGCACAACAACAGCCCCTTCGGCCCACGATGTTGGTACTGAACATGATGCCAAAGCTGCCTGCAAATAATCTATATCCCTCCATTCCCTGCATATCCATACACCTATACAAAATACTCTTAAATGACACTGTCGTATCTGCCTCATCCACCAGCCCCCCGCAGTGTGTTCTAGGCACTCACCACCCTCTGCCTCTCACTGTGGCTTATACCCTCTCCTCTGCACCCTCTCCAATGCCTCCATTTCCATCCTGGAATGGGGTGACAAGAACTGCAGGGTTTGCAGTAATTGTTTGCATGCTCTGCATGCTTTCTCTTTGTAATGCTGCAAAAATGTGTTAAACAACATGAATTGTAATCTGGATGACCAATAAGGATCTGGAGAGTTGTTGCCCAGGGGCTATGGTGTCAGTCACGGCCAGGAAAGGCACTGGCAGT
Organism: Leucoraja erinaceus; assembly: GCF_028641065.1. Classification (NCBI taxonomy): domain Eukaryota; kingdom Metazoa; phylum Chordata; class Chondrichthyes; order Rajiformes; family Rajidae; genus Leucoraja; species Leucoraja erinaceus. The sequence continues at coordinate 21,993,572 of NC_073381.1, read as the reverse complement.
CGGCAATGGCAATGTTGTTGCTGGATTGAAGTACCAGTGACCACTGGTTTCAGTGTCAATGACCTGGCAACTCACTAGGCACTGGCATTGTGTTTGCATTGACTGTTCAGTTTATTACTGGACACTAGCACTGGCGACCTTGTTCATGTCCAATGTTATCACTAGCCACAGACGATGGCATCAGTCGATGCCTATGGATGTCACTGGCTCCTGGAACTGGGATCAGTGACGATTGGCAGGAAAGCCAATGGATAGTGGATTTGAGCAATGGAGGCCCAGAATATCAGCCACTGGGCAACGGAGATGTCTTGGCGACAATGGGGATGCCTCTGGCTGGTAATGCTTGCGGCTGCTGGCATTAAGTTGAATGGTGGTCGATGTCCATTGGTACTGTTGTTGGCATGGATGCTCTGTATCAACGCTCTCCACTGGCACTGCAAGCCATCTTGATGTCCACAAATGTTACTGTCCACTTTAACTGTGGTCAGTGGTAATAGAGTCATAGGCATAGACACTGGCAATGCCTCACTGGCTTGCAGTGCCAACAGCCACTGGGCATTAGGCTCAGTCATGTTCACTGTGTCTGGCAACGACCACTGGTGATGGAAATGATGGCCACTCACACTGTAGACAATGTCACTGGTCTGGAAGGTCACTGATCACTGGGCACTTACATCAGGGTCAGAGTGATGGCCTGATGAAAAGGATGCAGCTCCATTGTTAAGGCCGCATTAGGAATATTGCAGCAGTTCTGGTTGCCCCATTACAGGAAATATATAGAGGCTTTGAAGAGGGTGCAGAGGAGATTTACAAGAATGCTGCCTGGATTAGAGGGTTTCAGCTATATGGAGAGGTTGGATAGACTTGGATTGTTTTTATTCTGGAATGTTGGAGGTTGAAATGACCAACACTAGAGGGCATATAAAATGAGAGTGTGGAAGTTTAGTGGAGATGTGTGGGGCCAACTTTTACACAGATAGTGGTGGGGGCCAGGAATGCATTGCTAGGGAAAGTGGTGGAGGCAGGTACAATAGTGGCATTTAAGAGGCTTTTAAATGGGTGATGGAAATGTAGGGAATTGAGGGACATAGATTATATACAGGCATATAAGGGTTCTGTCTGGGCACCATGTTTGGCACAGACATTGTGGGCCAAAAGGGGTGTTTTTGTGCATGCGTGAAGGGTCCATTTCTGTAATGTACTGTCCTATGTTCTATGTCATTGGTTGCTGGCAGTGTTGACCGATGTCATCCCCTGTGACCATAAACAAGGTCACCAGTACTAGAGGCCAGTGATGATACTGACTGTCAATGTGAACACAATGCCAAAGCCTAGCGATATCCCAGGTCATTGACACCGACACTGAACTCATTAGTTGTGGAATGCAGTAGTCTGGCATCAATATTGACTCCAAGAATAACACTTTCATCCATTGTGTACAATTCCAAGGCTCCACTTCCACAGCATGCAGAATAATTAATCATTAGAAACTGCCTTTATAAACGGGCAACGTGTCTACACATCAGGATTACACTGAATACACTAGTTCCATGTTAGATCAATAACAAATAAATTATTTTCTGTTGAGCTTTGCTGAAGCAAACAAACAAGAGTCAACCTGTATTACTGCTGTAGCAGTGATGTTATGTGCCAAAGAGATACAAAGTGCTGGAGCAACTCAGCGGGACAGGCAGCATCCCTGGAGAACGTGGTAGGTGATGTTTCGGGTGTGGACCCTTCTTTAATCTGAAGAAGTGCCCTGACCCAAAACATCACATATCCATGGAGTCTGAAGAAGGATCCCGAACCAAAACGTCACCTACCATGTTCTCTAGGGATGCTTCCCTGACCTGCTGAGTACCACCTGCACTTTGTGCTATTTTTTTGTAAACCAGCATCTGCAGATCCTAGTTTCTATGATGCTAAGTACCGTCTTTGTTAACTTACAATGTACAATATATGTTGAACTTTAGCGATATGCTAAAGCCGAGGAAGGAAAAAAAAATTTTTTTGAACCTGTTCATAACACATTTCATAACACATTTAACGGATAAATGGGTATGAAAGGATTAGAGGGACCTGTGTCAATGCAGGCAAATGGGACTAGCCCAAAATGCCAACTTGGTCAAGGTAGGTAGGCCGAAGGGCTGTACAGATCTAAATGTTGTTTGTGGAAAGCATTCCACTGTAAATGTTGAAAATCTAACATTAAACATAAAGTGCTGGAAATACTCTGCAAATCATGTCTCTCTAGAGAGAGACAATCACAGTCAGCAAACTGAAATGATGTTCGGATGAAACGTTAATCTGTTTTATTTCTCCAGCATTTTCTGTTTAAACGAAAACTTTTGTTTGGCAGATTATGAGAAAATCGATTTGAGCCTTGAAATTTACTCCCAGTCACTTACTACCCAGACAGGATTTCAGAGATAGCTAACTCTGAAACTCATTGAAATAACACAAGAATTGCTTCACATTTAGATGTAGGATTTCAATCAATGTCCCGAGCTCCCATCATGTAGCATCTTCTTAATTCTGGTTCAGAGCAGCTTATCATCCATGTGAACTGGCCAAAGATCTGGCGACTGTGATCATAGAGAGCCAGGGAAACAGGCCCTTCGGCCCAACATGTTTATGCCGACATGTTTATGCCGACCTGGATGCCCCTTTTAAACTGGTCCCATATCCCCCTAATCCTTTCCTATCCATGTACTTGTCCAAGTGTCTTTTACACAATACAATTTATTTGTCTGTAGCTGCATCAACTACAACTTCTAGCAGTTTGTTCCATCTACCCACCACCTTCTTTGTGAAAAAGTTGCCCCTCGGGTTTCCTATTAAATCTTTCCCCTCTCACAAACCTATGCCCTCTAGATTTTGATTCACTTACCCTGGAAGAAAGGCTCTGTGCTTTCGCCATATCTATTCCCTTCACTATTTTATACATCTCTATAAGATCATCCCTCCGCCTCCTAAATCTTATCTCACTTTGTAAATGTCACCTGAACTAACCTTGATGGTTCCATAAGAAGGTACATAAAAATGCTGGAGAAACTCAGTGGTTGCAGCAGCATCTATGGAGCGAAGGAAATAGGCAACGTTTCGGGGCGAAACTTTGCCTATTTCCTTCGCTCCATTGATGCTGCTGCACCCGCTGAGTTTCTCCAGCATTTTTGTCTACCTTCGATTTTCCAGCATCTGCAGTTCCTTCTTCTTAAACACTGGTTCCATAAGATTCTATTCCAAATTTCTCCTAACTTTTCAGAGTTCACATAATTATTACTGAGAGCCACACAGTGGTTTAATTAATACGTTTACTACCCAACATGCCCCACTCAGATAGAGACCACAATAGGTTTAAACCTGGCTTGTTGCTGTGTAGAACTGATGCTACAATTGCATCTTAGACGGAAGCAGAAGAGGAAGCCATTTGGCCTATTACAGATCTTTGGAATAGCTATCGTAAATTGCCCCACACTCCTTCCCATTCTCCATTGCCCTTTCAAATATCTTTCAATTTTCTTTTGAAAATTCACTTCTGAACATTGTTGTTCCACCATTTTTTCAGGCAGCACATATTAGGTCATAACTAATTGCTGTGTCCCAGAAGTTTCTATTTTGCCTTGGAATCTTTTGTAATGATATTAAATTTGTACTTGCCTACTCATCTACTAGTGAATGCAAAATCCTTCCTCTCTCTATGAAAAGCCTTCATGATGTTCAAACCAGGATTTAAATCTGTGCTGAATCTTTTGCACTTTATACCATCCTTGTGTATCTCCTCTGCATCCTTTCAAATCAACCATGGGTTTGGGAATAGGGATATTATCCCACATTGTAGACAGACATAAAATGCCGGAGTAACTCAGCAGGTCAGCAGGTATCTCTGAAGGGAAGGAAAGGGTGACGTTTCGGGTCAAGACCGTTTCACATTGTTCTTGGTAGCCACCGCGACTGCTAAGAAACATATTTGTGGAAACTATAGCAGGGTAAGATTAGTGCAATGCACAGTCGATTCAAAATATTGCTTTTGCAGTTAACAGATGAGAAATGTCAAAATGGACAAAGAATTGGAGGGCAAATTGTACTCTGAACAAATCCTGGCTCGAGTCTAAGAGGAAAGTTGAGATGCGGTCAGGTGTACACTTAAAAATTACATATATGGCAGTAAAAGAAAAGGGTGCGGGGTTAACTTAGTCTGCTTTTTGCAGAAGATTATTTCTTCTGAAGAGTTTTAGGTCCTAGAACTGCTAGTTCATAGTTCAAACTAATATTTTTACTGACCAAGCAAGTTTGGTGCAGTTCTAAGCATTTCTGTAGTTCTAGAGGGGACTGTGGGATTAAGTATGGTGGTCTCGTAAATCTTTGTAGAATCATTGACATTTCCACAAACAGACTTGTCTGTTAAATTCAGTCAGGAACGCATGCATTGCTTAAAGTAATTTAATTTTCTGTTCAATGTAAGTGACATAGTATGCAGAATAATTAGATATTCAGGTGACTGCTGTTAAAACTCGTATTCACCAATGCTCTCTGCCTTCTGTTTAAATGTTGCCAGCTTATGTTGAACTGTAGAGGGAGTACAGAGAAGGTTCACCAGACTGATTCCTGGGATGGCAGGACTTTCATATGAAGAAAGACTGGATAGACTCGGCTTGTACACGCTAGCATTTAGAAGATTAACGGGGGATCTTATAGAAACTTACAAAATTCTTAAGGAGTTGGACAGGCTTGGTGCAGGAAGATTATTCCCGATTTTGGGGAAGTCCAGAACTAGAGGTCACAGTTTAAGGATAAGAGAGAAGTCTTTTAGGACCGAGATGAGAAAATCATTTTTTACACAGAGTGTGGTGAATCTGTGGAATTCTCTGCCACAGAAGGTAGTTGAGGCCAGTTCATTGGCTATATTTAAGAGGGAGTTAGATGTGGCCCTTGTGGCTAAAGGGATCAGGGGATATGGAGAGCAGCCAAGGATGGGATACTGAGTTGGATGATCAGCCATGATCATATTGAATGGCGGTGCAGGCTCGAAGGGCCGAATGGCCTACTCCTGCACCTATTTTCTATGTTTCTATGTTTCCCCCAATATTGCATTGATGTGTCGGTGCTATTAACTTTAAACAAGTGAATTATATATATTCTTTAAACACATCATTGCATAAAGTTTCACTTTGCCCAAGAGGTTATCTAGAGAACTATGTTTCCCACACATTTCTTGTTATTCTCTCTTTTTATGTGATGAAGCCACAACACTCAATAACAACAATCCATGAGAATGAAGCTTTGGGCATCAATGAGGTAAAGATGCCAATGTGCATGAACAAAGGATGACTTTTAATTATTTTGCCAGCATCACAGTGCATTGAGATGAATATCATGTTATCAGGTTGTTTCTAAGGCTTTGCTGTGTAAGATTTAACATTGGGTGTTGGGAATGAAGCCTGGAATTTCTTTGCCTTTTCAAACCAGTTTGGCTCGCATTGACCAAAGCAGTGCAAAAGAAAAGGTACAGAGTTTTAACTGCTAACTATCAGCCAATTTTCAGTGATGTCTAAAGGGCCTGTCCCACTTGGGTGTCATTTGCGCGTCACGCAGGTGGCACACGAAGATTTTGTGAATCCCAAAATCCTGGGGCACCGTGCGCGAACGCGCGTCACTGCCAACGCCACCACGTCTCACCTTGCGCCATGCACGCGTAATGCACGCCATGACGCAGACGTGATGCATAAATGACAATAGACAATAGATGCAGGAGTCGGCCATTCGTCCCTTCGAGCCAGCACTGCCATTCAATGTGATCATGGCTGATCATCCCCAATCAGTATCCCATTCCTGCCTTCTCCCCATATCCCCTGACTCCGCTATTTTTAAGAGCCCTATCTAGCTCTCTCTTGAAAGCATCCAGAGAACCTATAGTGGGGTACCACAAGGCTCAGTGCTGGGACCCCAGCTATTTACAATATATATTAATGATCTGGATGAGGGAATTGAATGCAACATCTCCAAGTTCGCGGATGACACGAAGCTGGGGGGCAATGTTAGCTGTGAGGAGGATGCTAGGAGGCTGCAAGGTGACTTGGATAGGTTGGGTGAGTGGGCAAAGGCATGGCAGATGCAGTATAATGTGGATAAATGTGAGGTTATCCACTTTGGTGGCAAAAACAGGAAAGTAGATTATTATCTGAATGGTGGCCAATTAGGAAAAGGGGAGATGCAACGAGACCTGGGTGTCATGGTACACCAGTCATTGAAAGTAGGAATGCAGGTGCAGCAGGCAGTAAAGAAAGCAAATGGTATGTTAGCATTCATAGCAAAAGGATTTGAGTATAAGAGCAGCGAGGTTCTACTGCAGTTGTACAGGGTCTTGGTGAGACCACACCTGGAGTATTGCGTACAGTTTTGGTCTCCTAATCTGAGGAAATACATTCTTGCCATAGAGGGAGTACAGAGAAGGTTCACCAGACTGATTCCTGGGATGGCAGGACTTTCATATGAGGAAAGACTGGATAGACTCGGCTTGTGCACTTTGGAATTCAGAAGACTGAGGGGGAATCTTATAGAAACTTACAAAATTCTTAAGGGGTTGGACAGGCTAGATGCAGGAAGATTATTCCCGATGTTGGGGAAGTCCAGAACTAGAGGTCACAGTTTAAGGATAAGAGGGAAGACTTTTAGGACCGAGATGCGGAAATCATTTTTTACACAGAGAGTGGTGAATCTGTGGAATTTTCTGCCACAGAAGGTAGTTGAGGCCAGTTCATTGGCTATATTTAAGAGGGAGTTAGATGTGGCCCTTGTGGCTAAAGGGATCAGGGGGTATGGAGAGAAGGCAGGGATGGGATACTGAGTTGGATGATCAGCCATGATCATATCAAATGGCGGTGCAGGCTCGAAGGGCTGAATGGCCTACTGCTGCACCTATTTTCTATGTTTCTATGTTAACCTGCCTCCACTGCCTTTCCTCGTCTCCGTTCTAAATGGCTTACTCCTTATTCTTAAATTGTGGCCCCTGGTTCTGGTCTCCCCAACATCGGGAACATGTTTCCTGCCTCTAGCGTGTCCAAGCCCTTAACAATCTTAGATGTTTCAATGAGATCCCCTCACATTCTTCTAAATTCCAGAGTGTACAAGCCCAGCCGCACCATTCTCTCAGCATATGACAGTCCCCCCCATCCCGGGAATTAACCTTGTAAACCTGCTCTGCACTCCCTCAATAGCAAGAATGTCCTTCCTCAAATGAGGGGACCAAAACTGCATACAATACTCCAGGTGTGGTCTCACTAGGGCTCTGTACAACTGCAGAAAGACCCGTTTGCTCCTATATTTGATACCTCTTGTTATAAAGGCCAACATGCCATTCACCATGCCATGCCAATGACGCGCAAATAACACCCAAGTGGTACAGGTCCTTAACACTAATCTACACTTCTATCTGGACTACACGTCTTCCCACCCTGCTTCCTGTAAGGACTCCATCCCCTACTCCCAATTCCTCCGTCTACGCCGCATCTGCTCCACGGATGAGGCGTTCCACACCAGGACATCTGAAATGTCCTCATTATTCAGGGAACGGGGGTTCCCCTCCTCCACCATAAATGAGGCTCGCACCAGGGTCTCTTCCATACCCCGCAACACTGCTCTCTCTCCCCATCCCCCCACTCGCAACAAGGGCCGAGTCCCCCTAGTCCTCACCTTTCACCCCACCAGCCGTCACATACAAAAAGTAATCCTCCGTCAGTTTCGCCACCTCCAACGTGACCCCACCACTCGCCACATCTTCCCATCTCCCCCCATATCTGCCTTCCGCAAAGACCGCTCCCTCCATAACTCCCTTGTCAATTCTTCCCTTCCCTCTCGTACCACCCCCTCCCCGGGCACTTTCCCTTGCAACCGCAAGAGATGCAACACTTGTCCCTTTACCTCCCCCTCGACTCCGTTCAAGGACCCAAGCAATCGTTCCAGGTGCGACAGAGGTTTACCTGCATCTCTTCCAACCTCATCTATTGCGTCCGCTGCTCTAGATGTCAGCAGATCTATATCGGTGAGACCAAGCGGAGGTTGGGCGATCGTTTCGCCGAACACCTCCGCTCGGTCCGCAATAACCAAGCTGACCTCCCGGTGGCTCAGCACTTCAACTCCCCCTCCCACTCCATCTCCGACCTCTCTGTCCTGGGTCTCCTCCATGGCCACAGCGAGCAGCACCGGAAATTGGAGGAACAGCACCTCATATTCCGTTTGGGGAGTCTGCATCCCGGGGGCATGAACGTCGAACTCTCCCAGTTTTGTTAGTCCTTGCTGTCTCCTCCCCCTCCTCAGCCCCCCTGCTGTCTCCTCCCATCCCCCAGCCTTCGGGCTCCTCCTCCTTTTTCCTTTCTTGTCCCCGCCCACCCCCGTCCCCGATCAGTCTGAAGAAGGGTTTCGGCCCGAAACGTTGCCTATTTCTTTCGCTCCATAGATGCTGCTGCACCCGCTGAGTTTCTCCAGCTTTTTTGTGTAACCTACTAATCTACAAACTTGTTCAACTATAAGCCAGCCTAACCCTTGACACTGGGCATGCAACCTTACAGAAATAATCAAGTGGTTGCTAACTGCATCTTTGAGTAGGCTCTGACATTTAAACTTGAAATCATCTAAAAGCTTGTATTTATACTTGTTTTTGATTTATAAAGAAATTAACACTTTGCCTGAAATTGATAATTGATTCTGTGCCGTTTTTATGTCATTTTTGCTAATTAAAAGATTGGATTAGATTCTCCTATGAAATTTCTATGAAGCCACTTTTAAATATATCAAAGCCTATTTTTTATGCAAAAAAGGTTTCTGATGCACGATCACATTCTATAACACTGATTGATTGCATGAGACTGGCAGTATTTAAATTTGACGGTATTCTAATAAATTTGAGTGGAAAATTAATTTTGACCACAGTTTCCATTGATTGCATCACAACTGGAAACTCTTGGCTATTGCCAATGTCCTGGGACGGACATTCAGCATAGATGTTACATTTTCATCTGGATAGGGAGAGTCTAATATATTAGCTGCAATGCAAACTCCTCCAGGAGTTTGCACAATTTAATAGCTATTTCAACAAATTTTGTTGCTTATTAATGATAGAAATTAGAGGAATAAAATGGTTTGATTGCATTCATATACCTTCCACCACATATGAAAGATTTGAGCTGAACGTTGAACAGCCTTGTATTGTTGAATAAAATGGAAAATACAAAAAACACTCAGCTAATCAGGCAGCATCTGTGGAAAGAGAAACCATTAACATTTCAGGTCCAGGAACTTTTCTTTTTGATTTTCACAATGTTTGAATGATACATTCTTTGAAAAATTACGTTATTTTACAATTCAACATAAAATTTCCATTAAATTGAACATTTTGCAAAATTTCTACAAAGTCTTTGATTATTTTAATTCTAAATGTGTAACTGTAAAGTGTGTGGTGACAGAGAACATACGGGGCGGTATTCATATCTCTACCTCTCCATTTACATGGAGCATGCCTCCTCTAATCAGGTTGATTTACTGTGGGGAAAAAAACAAAGCGCTGGAGGAACTCAGTGGGTCAGGCAGTATCTGAGGAAGAATGGACAGAAGACATTTGGGGTCAGGACACGCTAGGGCAGCATGGTGGCGCAGCGGTAGAGTTGCTGCCTTCCAGCGCTTGCAGCACCGAACACCCGGGTTCAATCCCAACTCCAGGTGCTGTCTGTACGTAGTTTGTACATTCTCCCCACATTTCAAAGATGAACAGGTTTGTAGGTTAATTGGCTTTGTGTGTGTGTAAACTGTCCCTAGTGTGTGAAGGAAAGTGTTAATGTGCGATGCGGACGGTGGGCCGAAGGGCCTGTTTCCGTGCTGCATCTCCAAAACTAAAAAAAACTAAAACTAAAACTTCTTCAGATGTAAATGCCGAAACATTGTCTGACCGTTCCGTCACAGCTGTTGCCTGACCCACTTAATTCCTTTGTTTTTTTGCTCCCAATTCCAGCATCTGCAGTATCTTGTATCTCATGTTTGATTTACTGTTGCCTTGATATGTGTTTGATCTTTGGGCAGCCCAGAACCATGTGGCTGGAGTTGCTACTTAAAGCTGGCAGAAAAATTGCAAGTTATACTTCGATACAGCTATTCTCAACTTTCTTACATCCTGAAGTACTTTTCTACCAATGCAATGCTTTTTTTTTTTAAAGAGATACAGCATCAAAACTGGCCCTTTAGCTCACCAGGTCTGCACCAGCCAATGATTATTCGTACACTAGTTCCGTGTTACTCCAGTTTTGCATCCTACACAAGGGGCACTATAGAGAAGCCAATTAACCTGCACACGTGTGCGTGTTTGGAGTGTGAGAAGAAACTGGAGCACGCAGAGAAAACCCATACGGCCACAGGGATAACGTCCAAACTCCGTACAGACAGCACCCGTAGTCAGGATCAAACCAGTTCTCTGGTGCTGCAAGGCAGCAACTCTGCCGCTGCACCACTGTGTCACCGTTTTAAGCCCACTGCTGTATTTCCAAGTTGAGCATCTTTGTAACAGTGCGCTACTGCCATCGCATGCAGTCGTTTCCACAACATCGTCAGCTCTTCTCGTGGATGCTCCCACGTCTCCACACGGGATCTCACACGTTGTCTTCTGACATGACTTATGCGGGATGTATCCCTTACATAAGGGGTTGGACAGGCTATATGCAGGAAGATTGTTCCCGATGTTGGGGAAGTCCAGAACAAGGGGTCCAGTTTAAGGATAAGGGGGAAATCTTTTAGGACCGAGATGAGAAAAACATTTTTCACACAGAGAGTGGTGAATCTCTGGAATTCTCTGCCACAGAAGGTAGTTGAGGCCAGTTCATTGGCTATATTCAAGAGGTAGTTAGATGTGGCCCTTGTGGCTAAAGGTATCAGGGGGTTTGGAGAGAAGGCAGGTACAGGATACTGAGTTGGATGATCAGCCATGATCATATTGAATGGCAGTGCAGGCTCGAAGGGCCGAATGGCCAATTCCTGCACCTATTTTCTATGATCAGTGTGAAGAAGGGTTTCGGCCCGAAACGTCGCCTATTTCCTTCGCTCCATAGATGCTGCTGCACCCGCTGAGTTTCTCCAGCAATTTTGTGTACCTTTGATCTTCCAGCATCTGCAGTTCCTTCTTGAACAGTTTAAATTCACATCAGCTCAAGTGATGTGATTTTTCTCCCTCTGGGAGGTGGTTACAAACAGAGTGGAGAGTCTGAATTACTGATAACTACTTTGGAATTCGTGTGTTAAACGATGTTTGTCTGGAAATTCTACCCAATGTCATTGCCATTCTCATGGTACTGATGATCAGGTCGACTCTGCCTTACGGATGTTGACTGAAAGATATTCCCTGGTCAGACTACCACAGAGAGCTCATCGATTTTCTTCAGAAAGGTTCCATAACAGCTCTCTGAGAAGGCAACTGTCTCATCTTTAAGATGATGCCTCCAACTGTGCAGCACTCTTTGGAGTTGTTATGGATTCACAGCACAGAAATAGACCCTTCATCCAACTGAGTCCACACCGACCATCAATCACTCATTTACACCAGTCCTGCACTACTCGTGTTATTCCCCCACATCCCCAACAACTCCCTGCCTCCAGACAAGACCAGAGGTCAGGAACAAACCGAAGAGGCTGGAGCTGTGAAGCAGTAGCTCTACTATCCACCCCATTGTGCCACCCCACAACCTTCATTGTAGTGGAGTATCACCAAAGATGTTCAATCCTTTAAAGAGGCACATAAACCCAGAGCCTCTGACCCAGTCAGAGAATAAATGTTTTTGTTGCGATCCAGTGCTGTCAATATTTGTCCATGTGAGGCAATCCATGTTTAGCTATACCATCCATGCTTGTGGTGTATGCTGGGCAACAGACATGGAGAACAATAGTATAAGGAACCCTTAGGTCCTATATGTTAACTATGAGGCTTAACCCTTACTCATTTGATTTCTTCAGATGCCCACTTCTCAGCTTCATAAGCTAACTGAAGTACTTTCATTTCTTTATAAATGCGTTTTGAAACCGAAGCAATCCCCACCAACTTAGATGTTCTCATCATGAACTAGTATTAATGATAATGAACTAATAATTCCAGTACAAATACCCAGATGTTCCTGGACGCAATTATTCTTGCATTGTCAATGTGTGTGTACCCCTGCTTTATGGAGGGGATGTGCTCCTAGAAATCTGTGACACAAGCATTTTTTTCCAATGAGTCCCATGTTATAAGTAGAGATGCCTTTCAATGGAAAGCTTTTCTCTCAACAGCAATGTCCACCTAGGTGCAAAGTCTACAGAAAGGAAATTCTGAGTTTTGTACGTAGAAGAGGAAGGGTTGTTGTTTTAATTAACTTGAAATGGATGTTGACAGGAGACACGAGAGACTGCAGATGCTGGAATCCAGAACAACAAACATAAATGGATGTTACATTGTTCGGTATAGTATCAATGTAAAGGATTGCCTTGTCGGTTTCCAAAGTAAATCTCTTTAGTGACCATCCATTGTGAGCCACCAGCCGGTGATCATTGTCTTTGGTAAATCAGTTCATCTGTATACATTTTGTGATTATTCTTTCCGACACCTCCATAATAGTGAATTTTTATTCCCACAATTTTTATCACAAATTTTGGGTAGTGATTTGTGAATTTGGTGAGGGAGAATTTCCATTACCCAGATTGCCATAATGAGGCATTATACTGCATTTTGAAATAGTACACTCTGGGGAAATTGTAATCGTTCTCCCTTGACTGATTATTGCAGCTTGTGAATGCAACAACAAAACCAATCAAAGATCAGCTTCAGAGGAAAGGCACTGAGCGAGGATCTAGGCGGTCACCAACGGATTACCCTGGCAGTGATGAGGAAGTGAGGAACGAGAACGAGGAACGAGAACAAACCATCAAATAATGAATGAAGGTGAGGGATGTGTTTCCTCTGTGCAAAGCCTGACAGCCAAACAGTTTGAGACTGCAGGAGCAAATGCATGTTTGGAGTTTAGCGTGCAGAGAGACACAACATGGAAACAGGCCCTTCAACCCGTTAACTTCACAATAAATTCATCAATAACGTATTTACACTAGTTCTATGTTATCCAACTTTCGCATCCACTACCTACGCACTACGGGCAATTTACAGATGAAAATTAACCTATAAATCTTCATGTCTTTAGAATGTGGATGTGCAAGCTCCACACAGACAGCAGCCAAGGTCAAGATCGAATCCGGGTTTCTGGCACTGTAATAGGCCTTTTTCCCTCCCAACACCAGTCCCTGGAGACTGGAGTTGGGAGGGAAAGGTGGGGGAGTCGAGGGAGAGGAGGGGGAGACAGATGGGGGTGGCTTCATTTACTGGCGGCGGGTGTCTGTCACTGAAATAGGCAGGTGAGATTTCACATCCACTGGGAAACTGAAGGGAGCAACAATTAACTGCTGCCTGCCCGCTGAGTTAAAGAGTTCCCACGGTAAGACGATGTTAGTTACGCCCAAGTTTAAATTTCCAACGTGTGTTTCAGAGTAAATCAAAAACTGTCTGAATCAGCAAGTTAGACACAAAATGCTGGAGTAACAGCGGGCCAAGCAGCATCTCTGGAGAAAAGGAATAGATTCCATTTTTGGTCGGGACCCTTCTTCGGGATGATTGTAGGGGGGAACTGGAAGCAAGAAAAGACCGGGACAAATCAGGGCCAACAACAGATGACCTCAGCAGGGTATTTTGAAGAAGGGTCCCGAACCGAAATGTTGCCTAACCCTTTCCTCCAGAGATGCTGCCTGACCCACTGAATCACTCCAGCACTTTATGTCTATATTTGGTTCCCTGATAGGCCAATTGTTGGCTAGGGATAGTGTGATCCCAAGAGGGAACCAGCATTGCAAACCTTGGACTGGTTAACCAACATTTTTTACTGCATGGGGGGGGGGGGGGGCAGGAGGGGGGTTGGGGGGGGGGGGGGGGGGGGGGGGGGGGGGGGGGGGGGGGGGGGGGGGGGGGGGGCAGGAGGGGGTGGGCGGGGGAGAGAGAGAGAGAGTGTAAGTTACCTAAAATTAAATAATTCAATGTTCATAGTGAACACGGACACAAAATGTTGGTGTAACTCAGCAGGTAAGTCAGATCTGGGAAGAAAAACATAAAAAGCTGGAGTAAGTCAGCGGGTCAGGCAGCATCTCTGGAGAAAAAGTATAGGTGGCGATTGGAATCGGAACCCTTCTTCAGACATCCTAATCGGAATTGAGTCTGAAGATGTGTCTTGTCCCGAAACATCACCTATTTTTCTCCAGAGATGCTGCTTGACTCGCTGAGTTACTCCAGCTTTTTGTGTCTGTCTTTGTTTTAAACCAGCATGTGCAGTTCACTCGTTTACACGGGTCTCTGGAGAACATTGATTGGTAGCGTTCCGGACCCTGCTTCGGAAAGGCATCGATCGCTGGTCGGCGAGGACTCCGAGCTGTATCTCTCAAAGAAGTACATGTGAAAAATTTCTCACGGACCATAAAAATGCGGGACCTTTCAGTAAAGTCCCTTTTAAAGATTATAGTTATTTTCTTGAATCTCATTAACATGAATATGTTGATGTCCATATGCGGATGCAAATCTTTATTTTTTAAATTCAATCCCACAGAAGACAATTTTTACTCACCTTCTGTCCCCTCTGTCCAGCTTCCGGGTTCACCGTTCGCAGGAGTTCCCACGGTACCCGCAAGAGTCAGTACGGATATCGCACTGGCCACTACGTGCATATAATGTTGCAATGTTCAACCACAAGTGTACAAGTCACTCTTGGAGAAATTCAAGCTTGTTTGAATTTTCTCCCGAGTCACCAAGTTACACGAGTACCTGTCATTAGCGCCATGGTGGTCCACGAATGCCGTACGGTTATCGCTAGAGGTTCCCACAATGTTCAACTCTGGTTAACTCTTGCGTCAAGTCGCCCCATGAAAAAGGGATTTAAGGCAGCAGCTCTGCCGGCTGCGCCACTGTGCTGCCCCATGTTGTGACACAGGTAATTATAGGTTGAATGGCCTAATTCTGCTTGTATGTCTTATGGTCATATGGTCTTATGATGTTTTAGTAAAACTTTCACAAGTCTAGTTAAATAATTTTCATGTAAATTAAAATATTTGTACTCATTGACATTTCAAAAGACCATTTAATCCAAGATTCAGGCTTTCGTTTTCCCCAAAATAAATTATGTTCATGAAAAATACATACAAGATGTACAAAACATTTCACAACTATCTTAAAGTTGACAATGTTGGCTATTCGGTTATTAATTGTGCAAGATCCTATTGCCGATGTTGTGACTTCTTTGGACCATAAGCACTTGAAGTGAATGAGCCAGTTAGAGACAATCCAGCCCCTCAATCTCAAGAGGTGGCAGGACCTTAGGCTAGCCAACACAGTCCTTTTCCACAGAGCCTTTGAATTGGCTGCAACGAGCTTCAGAACATCGCTCATCATGCGCTCCTGCAGCCTGGAAAGCGTGAGATTGCAGCATTCACCTATGCATTGCCTTAGATTGGCTGACTGGCAGAAGGAGGTTTACGAGAATGTTACCAGGGATGGTTGGGTTAATGCATGAGGAGCGTTCGATGGCTTTGGGGCTGTACTCGCTAGGGTTTAGAAGCACGAGGGGGAAAAAAACCTATCATACCTCTAGTTTCCCTCTGATCCGAAACGTCATCTATTGTATTTTTCCAGAGGTGCTGCCTGACCCGCGAAGTCACTCCAGCATTTTGTATCTTCATTATTATCTTCGGCCTTTTTCCTACTCTTTCCGCATGATTCAATGATATAGTTTTGTGGAAGGGTTTTTAAAGACATTCATTTTGAGATTTTATAGAATGCCACGTCAAAGCCTGGCAGGTTTTGGAGTTCTATTTAGGATTGAACTGTAATAGAAACAATAAGACACTCATTTTGCTTTCTGCGGAAGCCTATTATGTTTCATTTTGACCTGAGATGTCAACAGAATCTATCACTTTGAGGCAACATGTTAATGTTAATTGGGTCAGTACACTTATGCAGGGGGTATTATGCAGGTGTTCAGAGACTTGATAAGGTCACTTGTCCCCAGCTGCTTTTTTCTTTCAAATTATCTTCCTGCGCTCTCATGCTTCTGCCGTCTACAAAATTGGGATCATTTTGTGTTATGGACTGGGCTACCTCCAAAACTCTCTGCAATTTCTTGCGGCCTTGGGCAGAGCTGTTCCCAAACCAAAAGCAAAACAGACCCTGTAGCCCACTGAGTCCACGCTGACAATCACCAACCCATTTATACTGATCCAACATATTAAATATAACAAAGTATGCTTAAGGGGTCAGATACACCACTCTGCTTCCTGTTTTCCTGTTTGAGTTTAGTTGAGTTTATTATCATATGCACTAGTGCAGTGAGGTGCGGGCACAATGAAAATCTTGTGTACAGCAGCATCACAAGGAGCATGCACTCAGACAATGTGTAAATTATACATAGGTTCTGCCAGATAATTAAAATAAAATGACTGCAAAAAACAATTTTAAAGATTGCACTATAAAGTTGTTCTGAAGTGGTGACTAATTGTTTTACTCCCAGTTGTCTGTTGAAGTAAACCGCTTCATGTACATAAGAAATTGGCCATACAAAATAACAGCTGAAGAAATGTATGATATATTTGAGAAGTATGGACCAATCAGACAGATCAGAGTTGGAAATACACGCAAGACAAGAAGAACTACGGGTGTCAGCGGTTAAGGGGAGAAGGCAAGCGAACGGGGTTAGGAAGGAGAAATAGATCAGCCATGATTGAATGGCGGAATAGACTTGATGGGCCGAATGACCTAATTCTATATGGAATGAACTACCAGAGGAGGTAGTTGAGGCAGATGGGAAAGGTTTAGAGGACAGGTACATGGATGGGCCAAATGTTATGGGCCAAATGTGGGCAAATGGGACTAGATGGAGTATTTTGGTTAGCACGGATAAGTTGAGCCGAATGGCCTGTTTCCGTGCTGTATGACTCTGTGACTCCATAACATGAGGTCATTTCATAGTCATTATCACTACTCCTGGTTTCTTTTTATTGAGTATACTTTAAATATTAATTTCATATAATTTGATTTCATTTAATTGGATTTATTGAATTATATGAAATCAAATCCCCAGCATCTGTGTTGGGATTTGCACTCTGATCTATGGATCAGTAGCCCAGGGCTCAGCAACAGTCTCTCCTTGCAGTCGGCAATCACTCATTACTGATGGCTATCAATTACAGCCATTGAGAAGCAACTCCCTATGGTGATCAGGACAGGATCATGCTTGGCTTGAATTACCTCTACAGCCAAACCGCTGACAGGAATCACCCATTCCCATTTGCAGGAAGTGTAGGAAGGAACTGTGGATGCTGGTTTACACCGAAGATAGACACAAAATGTTGGAGTAACTCAGTGGCTTAGGCAGCATCTCTGGAGAAAAGGAAATGGGTGACGTTTCGGGTCGAGGTCCTTCTTCAGACTGAGAGTCAGGGGAGAGGGTAAGGAGAGATAAGAAAAGGTACAAAGAACAAATGAATGAAAGGTATGTAAAAGGACAAATCAAAGTCAGCAATGATGATCAAGAAAAGGTAGAGCCCACAATGGTCCATTGTTGGCTGTGGAGAAGGTGATAACGAGTGAATACAAACAGTGAAACTAAGTAGTGTGACAGTGAAACTAGTGCAATGATAGGGTGGGGGAGGGATGGAGAGAGGGAATGCAAGGGTTACTTGAAGTTAGATGACAAAATTCATACTGCTGGGTTGTAAGCTGCCCAAGCGAAATATGAGGTGGTGTTCCTCCATGTTTAGGAATGTTGCTTCCTGGACCATAGAATACTATTATAGAAAATATCAGATTTATTGAATGGATCCAAGATCTAGGACAAAGTACATATGATATAAATTATTAGTAAGGGACTTTACACTTGTCCAAAGATGATTTTATGAAACCAGTCATTAGGCTCATCAGTGACTGCAGCAACATCACCAATAAATGCTTCCATTACAATTTATTTTCCATGAGGAATTGGAATTCTCCTCTGCAGACTGAGACATTCCAGAGAAGAGCTTGTATGTACTATCTCACCCCCATTTTCTTTCAGTCTGAAGGGTCCCAGCCCAAAACGTTACCTATCTATCTATTCCTTCCACAGACGCTGCCTGACCTGCTGAGTTGCTCCAGAAGTTTGTGTTTTGCTCGAAATGTCAGCATCTGCAGTTCCTTTGTGAACCCCTTTTCTTTTCCTTTCTGCACCTCACTCCTTTAGCTGAGAGCCACAAACAGTGAAGTGGCAAGTTAGTTCTTCTGGACATTCCAATGAGCGTGTTTGGGCACCTGACTGCTCGCCAACACTACGCTAACATATGATCCAATGCTCGCCAACACTTATGGACTAGCCACTATAAAGAGATGGTCCTATTGGGCAGTGGCAGAGCAGTCTGTCTCTGCCTAAAGACGCACATCTGTCAACAGAGGACAATTGTAACACAACTCTTAATTCAATGCAGAGGCACATTCTTCTGCCCGGTTCAGAGAGTGCCAGTAGAGGCAAAGAACTCCCAATAAAAAAAGCTCAACAGGTCAGGCAGCATCTGTGGAAAGAGAAACTGTCAACGTTTCGGGTCTGTGAATGAGAACAGAACAGGAAAATGTGTAGAACAAAGGGGATGTCAGTGGTAGTTTAGTTTAGTTTAGAGATACAGTGTGGAAACAGGTCCTTCGGTCCATCTAGTCCATGCCGAACAGTGGTCACTCATACACTAGATCTATCCTTCACACTAGGGAAAATGTACAGAAACCAATTAACCCACAAACCTGCACATCTTTGGAATGTGGGAAGAAACTGGAGAAAATCCATAGGGAGAACGTACAAACTCCGTACAAACACCCCCCTAGTCAGTGTCGAACTCATGTTTCTGGTGCTGTAATGTAGCAACACTACCGCTGCACCACTGTGGTACTTGGAATGATGAATTAAAATGGCATAAGGGTGGCTGTTACCAGCGCAATAATCCTCTTGATCTATATAATGTCATGCATGTTCAAAATACACAAATATGCATAAAATGAGCATGTTTAACATTATTTTACATTGTGATCCTGCATGTGGCTTGTAGCTATAGGAGAAGCAATTAGTGCAGACAAGGTAAAGAAGTAATGTAATTAAAACATGCTGACACTGTTCCAGTTATGTTGAATACAAACATCAATAGATTCGCTAATCTCACATAACCTGAATGCTGATTGTTCTAAGATGAGCCCCCTACAAGTTACATAGAGCACACAGAGATTAGTTTAGTAAAATTACTGAAAGCAAGCTTAGATTTCATGAAAACACAAGGACCTGCAGAAGTTGGACTCTTGAGAAAAACACAAAGTACTGGAGGAACTTAGTGGGCCAGACAGCATTTGTGGAGGGAATAGATTTCCTTTAGAAACAAAGAACTACAAATACTCAAAAGGCCACAAAGTGCTGGAGTAGCTCAACAGTTCAGGCTGCATTCCGGAGTAACTGACCTGCTCATTTACTGCAGCATTTTGTGTCAATAGATTTCCGGAACATATTGCTGAATTCCTCCAGTGCTGCACTCTCACAATCTCCTTATCTAAAGGAAATATTATACGCATGGAAGCCACTTCCAGGTTTGTTCTTTAGTTTAGAGATACAGCAAGGAAACAGGCCTTTGGGTTCATCAAGTCCACACCAACCAGCGATCCCCGCACACCAACACTAACTGACACACACCACGAGGGGCAATTTACATTTATACCAAGCCAATTAACCTACAAACCTGTAAGTCTTTGGAATGTGGGAGGAAACCAAAGATCTCGGAGGAAACCCACGCAGGTCACGGGGAGAAGGTACAAACTCCATACAGACGGCACCCGTCGTCAGGGATCGAACCCGGGTCTCCGGCGCTGTAAGGCAGCAAATCTACCGCAGAAGTAACACTCCACTCATGAGATTGTGTGAATGTTCATTAGAGGGAGTCAAACTCAACCGAAGAATGGAGGTTTAGTTTAGTTTATTATTCTCACGTCTACCTCACAGCTTCAATGACCCAGGTGCAATCCTAACCTCAGGTGCTATCTGTGTGGAGTTTGCACGTTCTTCCTGTGACCGAGTGGTTCCTTCCCAGCTGCTCCAGTTTCCTCACACATCAAAAAAACAAGCGGGTTTGCAGGTTAAAGTGGCCCACGTGTGTAGGCGAGTGGTAGAATCTGAGGCTGGTGGGTAGGAATGTACAGGGAATAAAAAGGGATGAGTGTAAAATTAATGTATGTGAGTGATGGTTAACATGGAGTCAGTGGGCCAAAGGGTGTTTTCTCCATGCTGCATCTCTCGTTGGATCTGTGACTTTATGTGGGTCAATATCTTGCCACATTTGGTTGAAATTACTGTGCCACACTTAAGAAAGTGTAACCTACACCACCATTGTAATGCAACCTTTCATTTCATGGGCTGCGGTGACAGTGCTGGTGTCACAGTTGTAGTATTTCTCTGAGTTACCTTAGTTGTCCTCTGTCATCTGATCCGCTGAAGCTTTGCAACATTATATAGCAAAACCTGGGTGAGACTGTCCAGTGAGAAACTAATCTTGCTTTACCCAAATCTCACCTGTACACTATTAGCTTTGGTAGCTTTGAAGCGATTAAGAACTGGAAATTATTTCCCTTCATGTAAAATCTTTGTGGCCACCCAAATGGCTGAAATCAGCTAATTTAATGTGTATAGATCTGGGGCATTCCTGAATGAATGGAAAAGCATTTTACTTGATATTCCTGATTCTTTTAGTTCAGATTAGTTTTGAGATACAGTGAAGAGACAGGGCCTTCGGCCTACCGAGTCCACACCGACCAGTGATCCCTGCACATTAACACTACACACACTAGGGACAATGTACACTTATACCAAGCCAATTAACCTACAATCTTGTACATCTTTGGAGTGTGGGAGGAAACCAAAGATCTCGGAGAAAACCCATGCAGGTCACGGGGACAACATACAAACTCTGTACAGACAGCACCCATAGTCGGGATCGAACCCAGGTCTCTGGCTACACGCGCTGTGAGGCAGTAACTACCAATGCGCCACCGTGCTGCCAATAACTTGTTAACTTAAACCCAACAGTCTCACCCAGATTCTCCTATCATTTATGAACTTATCAATTTACAGGCAACTTCAACATTCCTGCATCATAATTTTAAGACTGGCATAAAGTTAAACAAATAAATATATCAGAGTTTTCAAGCTGAAGTGACCACAAAGTTAACCCAAGAAGATCATAAGGACATAAGTGATAGGAGCAGAATTAGGCCATTCCGCCCACCGTCTACTGCGCCATTCAATCATGGCTGATCTATCTTTCCCTCCTAACCCCATTCTCCTGCCTTCTCCCCATAACCACTGACACCCATACTAATCAAAATCTATCTGTCTCTGCCTTAAAAATATCCATTGACTTGACCTCCGCCGCCTTCTGTGGCAAAGAATTCGACAGATTCACCACCCTCTGACAAAATTAATTCTTTCTCATCTCCTTCCTAAAGGAATGTCCTTTAATTCTGAGGCTATGCCCTCAAATGCTAGACTCTCCCACTAGTGGAAACCTCCCCACATCCACTCTATCCAAGCCTTTCACTATTCAAGGTGAGGTTTAAGATGAGGTTTAAGGAGATTCTGAAAGGAAAATGGAGAGTGGGAAAGGTTGTTAGATTTAGTGAGGGAATTTGACCAAGGTAGTCAACCTTCCCATTTACAAACAAAGAATTTGGCTTCACTGTGGCTTCAAAGCTGGATCCAGAGTATCAAAGGCACCGGCTGTTAGGACAAGCATTGTGAGCCATGTATCCATGATATGTGCTGACAACATAAGCCAACAGATCAGGTTCCAGTTAAAATATCTGCTCACATCAAAGGCACTTCATTCTTTCACCGTGAGATGAGCCCTTCCAAACTAAGCTTAAAAAATAATTTAAAAAACATGATGCACATTGATTTTTGTATTTTAGATAATCAGCAGGATTAAAGAGATTAATTGAATAAAAGCTTTTTATTCTGAGGTATGAAGGAGGTGAATAATTTCAAGTTCAAATTATCTTTGGTGAGGACTCGATGGGCCCGTTTCCATGCTCTGTAACTAATGCCTGCCTCCTTGAGAATGTCGGCAAAATAATCTCTTATACTTTGTTTCAAGAGAGCAACAAAGAGTGTTTAATTGTCAAACCACACAGAACAGAAGAATGAAACTGTTATTTGCTTCAACATTAATATTAACGCATCAACACTGTAATAAATATACAATGCACAATAATACAAGAAGTGGTGACAGGTAGTACTAGGTAAGCAGTCTGTAATAGAGCGAGCTGAAGTATGTAGTGGAACCTACACAAAGTCCATCATAGAGTAGAAACAAGGAACTGCGGATGCTTGTTAATACACAAAAGTACATAAAGTACTGGAGTAACCCAGCAGGTCAGGTAGCATCTCTGGAGAACATGGATAGACAAAGTTCTGGTCACGATCCTTTTTCATCTGAAGAAGGGTCTTGAACTGAGATGTCAACTGTCCATGTTCTCCAGAGAAGCTGCCTGACCTGCTGAGTTACTCCAGCACTTTGTGTACCCAAAGTCGGGAAAAATGGCGGCGGCGGGAATTTCAAATTAACAACGGTCCCTTACCGCGAATCGGCTTCATCTCCTTCAATTGCTGACTGCGGTTTATTTTCATCCCGGACGAGGTCTTGATCTACTACCTGTCGTGGGACCACTGGAGGGTCGCTCCAGTTGAGGTGGTCTGTGGTCTTTTTTGGCCGTTTTCCTCTGCGGCCTATACAGCTAGCCGCCAGAGAACCGCTTGGCCTATACACGTTGCCGCCAGAGGACGCTGACGTTGACTCCGCATCTCCGCCCGCTGCCCCCCCCCCCCCCCCCCTGCTGGTGTTGACTGTTCTGTTACCTGTTACCTACCTGCCTGTCTGTTCCCTGCCTGTGCCTGTGAACCATCGACGCTGAACACCTCCTGTGCCTGTTCTCCATCGATGCTGGACACATCCCTGCACCAGCTGCATCCTCCCTGCATCCGCACCGCTGGACAACCTCTCTGCACCTGCACTGCTGGATACTCTCTCACTGCACCCTCATCGCTGGACTACCTCTACACCTGCTCTGCTGGACAACCTATTTGCTCCCTCAATTGCTGGACACCTCGCTGCATCTGCATTGCTGGTCAACCTCTTTGCTCCCTCGCTGCTCGACACCTCGCTGCACCCGCTCTGCTGGACAGCCTCTCTGCTCCCTCACCGCTGGATACTCTCTCCACCTGCACCTGCACCGCTGGACACCTCTCTGCACCCTCACCATCATGCTCAAATACTCAACTCTGCAGATGACTGGTTTCTGCAACAACCACATCCCATCCTGCACCCAGGTCATTAAACAGCTTGGACTTCTGCGTCGACCCCATTTCATCCACAGAGGCTCTCGGCGCAGGCTTGTTTGCTTCAACCACGGACATTCCATTTCATCCATCTGCTCACTACCACGCTCTGCCCCCCCCTCACTCGCGTCACCCCCCATCCCAGCTGACCGCACGCACTGTCAACCGGGACAACCTCGGATCTCTCCAGCCTGCCCCCATCCCTCCACCCTCTCATAATGCCAACTTTGCCCTCCTCAACACCAGGTCGCTCAACAACAAAGCCCTTGCCCTCCATGAACTAATCCTTGACAACACTCTGGACTTCCTTCTGCTCACTGAGACCTGGTAACAACCCAATGTCTTCTTCTCCCTCAATCAAGCATCCCCACCTGGATTTAATTACATTTCCAAACCCCGCCCCTCCCGCCATGGAGGTGGCCTCGCTGTTATTTTCAACCAGAATTTTCGTATCACTGAACTCACCTTCCCCCCAGTAGCATCATTTGAATTCCTCGCCTTCAAAGCCCTTTCCTCCATGACAGTCATCCTCATTTACCGGCCACCTAAACCAAACCCCTCCTTCCTATCTGACTTCACTGAACTCCTCACACTTGCCTCATCCCTCTCCCCATGTCTGCTGCTACTTGGTGACTTAAATATTCACATGGACTCCCCCACCTGCAAGCTCGCATCTGAATTCGCCTTTTTACTGGACAACTTCTCTCTCACTCAGCACGTCACCTTTCCCACCCATGACAAAGGTCACATCCTTGACCTGGTCTGCTCCACAAATCAACCGGTACTCGACCTCCATCCTTGCCTCTTCCCCCTCTCTGATCATAAGCTTATACGGTTCACCATCCCTTCTCTGACACCTCGCCCCCGCTTCCTCCGAGAAATCATCTTCCGTAATCTAAAATCCATTGATCCCCACCATCTCTCTGACCTGCTCTCCACCACTCTCCCCCTGGACTCAACCCCCATCTCACCTGATGATCTCACAAACCATCTCAACTCCACCTTGTCTACCTCCCTCAACACTCTGGCCCCCCCTCAAAACAAGAACTGTAACTTTCAACACATCTTCACCCTGGTACACACCTGCACTTCGTAAACTGAAACAGACTGGTCGCCAACTCGAACGACTTACAAATAAATCATCTCTCACAGTCCACCTTGAAGCTTACAAACTCCACCTCACTGACTACAAAGATGCCCTCATTGCTGCAAAATCTGCCTACCTCTCCTCCATATTCACCGATCCCTGCCTAAACCACAGAACCCTCTTCTCCACAGTGGGCAACCTCCTCAAGCCTTGAGCCAACACTATCCCTACCTCTACTCCAGATCTCTGCAACTCATTCCTCCACTTTTTCGCTGATAAAATCAGCACCATCTATCAATCTTTATCCCCTGTACCCGACTCCCCAGCATCTACTCCACCACCTACCAAGGCCCCTCCTTTCAACATCTCCACTGACCTCCTTACCCCTCCTCCACACTGCTTCCTCTCCCAGTTTGACCTGGACACCCCTATTGAAATCTCCAAACTCATCAGCTCTTCCAAACCCACTACCTGCTCCCTCGACCCTCTCCCCACTCCCCTGCTGAAGTCCTGCCTCCCCGTTCTCTGCCCCTACCTCACTAATCTCTTCAACTCCTCATTGTCCCAAGGAATTGTCCCCTCCGCTTTCAAAACTGCTGCTGTTACACCAATCTTAAAGAAACCTGGTCTTGATCCCTCCTCTCTCATTAACTACCGCCCAATCTCAAACCTCCCCTTTCTTTCAAAAACCCTGGAGCGTATCGTTGCGTCGCAACTTCATTCCCACCTCCTTGCGTATAACCTACTTGAACCCCTCCAATCTGGCTTTCGCCCCCTCCATAGCACAGAAACTGCTCTCCTCAAAGTCCTCAACGACCTCCTCACCTCTGCTGACACTGGTTCCCTCAACATCCTCATCCTCCTCGACCTGAGCGCAGCCTTCGATACAGTGAACCATAACATCCTGCTCACCAGACTCAAAGACCTCGGCATTGAAGGCTCTGCACTCAGCTGGCTCCGTTCCTACCTTTCCAACAGATCCCACTTCATCTCTCTCCACAACCACACCTCTGCTACAGCCACAGTCACTCAAGGCCTTCCCCAAGGCTCCGTACTCGGCCCTCTCCTCTTCATCATCTACATCCTCCCCCTTGATCAGATACTCCGCCACTTCAACCTGGACTTCCACTGTTACGCTGATGACACCCAGATCTACCTCGGCACCAAATCCCCCCACAACCCCCCCCTCTCCCATATCAACTCCTGTTTGTCAGCTATAAAAACCTGGATGCAACATAATTTCCTCAAACTCAACAGCGATAAGACAGAATTCCTCCTCATAGGCTCCAAAGCCACACTCAGCAAAATCAATAACCCCACTCTCACCATCGACGGCACCACTGTCTCCCCATCTCCCCAGGCCCGCAACCTTGGCGTGATCTTTGATTCCACCCTCTCCCTTCAGCCTCACATCTGCCATGTCATTAAAACCTCCTTCTTTCATCTCCGCAACATCGCCAAACTCAGACCCTCTCTCACACCTCCCGCTGCTGAAAGACTCATCCATGCCTTCATCTCCTCCCGACTGGACTATTGCAACTCACTTCTCCTTGGCATCAGCTCCACCTACATCAACCGACTCCAACTGGTCCAGAACGCAGCCGCCCGACTCATCACCCACACCAAATCCTGGCATCACATCACTACAGTCCTCAAACAACTTCACTGGCTTCTCATCTCCCACCGGATCACCTACAAAATCCTGATCCTCACCTACAAAACCCTCCACCATCTGGCCGCCCCATATCTCACTGATCTCCTCTCCCCCTACCAAACCTCACGGTCCCTCAGATCCACATCAGCCGGTCTCCTCTCCATCCACGTCCAACCTCCGCAGTTTTGGGGACAGAGCATTCTCCAGGGCAGCTCCCAGGCTCTGGAACTCCCTCCCCCAACTGATCCGCAATTCCGTGTCCCTCACCATCTTCCAGTCCTGCCTCAAGACCCATCTCTTCACCTCTGCCTATCCTTAGCCCCACGTGCCGTCCCTTTTCATCTGTGCATTAATTGCCTCATACTGTGTTTTGTATTGAATTCTGTCTTTTCTTTGTGTACTAGTCATGTCTCTACAATTTATTTCATTCCCCTTACATGTTTTTCCTCTACCTGCAAAATTTTTGTAAGGTGTCCTTGAGACTCTTGAAAGGCGCCCATAAATAAAATTTATTATTATTATTATTATTATTATTATTGTCTATCATAGATTATCGCTGAAGTGGGAGTTGTGGTTAGGGTTTTGCTGGGGTGGTTCAAGTGCCTCAATGTTAATGGGAAGAAGCCATTGTTGAGCCTGGAGGCAATGATTTCTCAGGCTCCAGTACCGACATCCTGATGGTAACAGTGATATGAGAGCATGGCCAGGGTGGTGTGGGTCTTTAATGATATTAGTTACCTTTTCGTGGCAGCACCTCCTGCCTCAATATCCATGATGGACTGGGCAAAGTCCGTCACTTTCTGGAGTCTGCTTTGTTCTTGGCCATTCGAGTTACCAATCCAGGTCGTCAGGCAACCAGTCAGTATGTTCTCACACCTGTCAAAGTTCGATAGGGAATCTGGCGGCATACTGAATCCACTCAATCATCTGAAGAAGCAGAAGCATTAATGATCTTTCTTTGTGATTGCAACGATGTGCTGGGCACAGGATAGATTTTCAGAGTTATGCGGTTCCAGGAATTTGATGCTGTTGGCTCATTCAATCACCTTCACATCGATGTGCTACCCCTTTTATGTATCAGATAGAAAGATCTGCTGTGATCAGTCAATAGTTTTTGATAGAGAAAGGATAACAGACATAATTTGAAGATTATGAAAGAAAGGCATTTATTTAAAGGCATGTGGAGATGCCCTTTATTCTGAATATTTCTCACCATGCTTGTAAAAGATTCTCAGACATTTCTTGTGGATTAATTGCGTCTGAATGGGCCACACAAAGGAGGAAGGTGATTATTTGTTGTGTTTACTAACGTTAATCGCAGTATGCATCAATTTCTTTTGTGGAATATCGTCTGTCTTTGGAGCTATAGGTCGTAGTCAGAGCTCCCACTACCTCCTCTTGTTACTTGAAGTGGTTGAGGGCATAAGTAATGGATGTTCACCATCTGACCTCATATAAACATTGTAGCTGCCTTTGTTGCTGTAATATTCTGACAATCAATGCCACACCATGATTTGGATGAGAACGTACATGGCATGGTTAGCAAGTTTGCAGATGACACAAAAATAGGTGTTACTGTAGATAGTGAAGATGGTTGTCAAATATTGCAGCAGTATCTTGATCGGTTGGGCAGGTGGGCTGGGGAATGGTTGATGGAATTAATACAAAGAAATGTGAGGTGTTGCATTTTGGGAGCACTCACAAGGGCAGAACCTACGCAATGAACGGCAGGGCTCTGAGGAGCGTTGTCGAGCAGAGGAATCTAGGAGCACAGGTACATTGAAAGTGGCATCACAGGTAAATAAGGTGGTCAAAAAGCCTTTTGGCGCATTGCTGTTCATCAGTCAGAGCATTGAGTATAGCAGTAGGGAGTAGCAGTTGTATAAGACATTGGTGAGGCTGCATTTAGAGTATTGTGTAAAGTTTTGAGCCCCATGTTATAGAAAAGATGTTGTCAAACTGGAAAGGATGCAGATAAGATTCACGGGGATGTTGCCAGGACTCAAGGTCCGGAGTTATGGGGAGAGGTTGAGCAAACTGGGACTATATTCCTAGGAATGTAGGAGGATGAGGGGTGATCTTATAGAGGTGTGTAAAAACACAAGAAGAAGAAATCGGGTAGAGCCTCTTGCCCAGAGTAGGGGAATTGAGGACCCAGAGGACATAGGTTTAAGGTGAGGGGGGGAAGATTTGATAAGAATCTTTCACGCAAAGGTGGTAGGTGAATGGAATGAGCTGCCAGAGAAGCTAGTTGAGGCAGGTACTTTCGCAATGTTTAAGAAACATTTAGACAGGTACTTGGATTGGATAGGTTTAGAGGGATATGGGACAAACGCAGGTAGGTGGGACTAGTGTAGATGGGACATGTTGGCCAGTATGGGCAAGTTGGGCTGAAGGGCCTGTTTCCATGCTGTAAGAATCTATGATGCTATGACTCTATGACCAGCGAGGGTATTAACATCACTTATGCACATTATTGGAACCACAAACTTCTTCAGTAATGAAGAGCACAGTGACAGCCTCATTCATCACAGCTTGATGCTAACTCCCACATTGCAGTGGTGAAGTAATTGGAGGACAGATAGCTTACCTTAATGCTGTACCCTCTACAATTTGATATTTCTATACTGGGAAAAGATTCTGGCAGTCTGCCTTACCAATCTGCACCGTATTTGGAAAAAACAGTGTTTAACACAATGACCAAAAAACAGAAAGATGGAGTACCTCAGAAAAGTAACTGGTGCCTGTCAATGTTTTTCCAATTTAGATTCTGTTCACTCTGTAGATGTATGGGAATTATAACCACTAATATACCAACTTGCCACACACCAGTGAGATCAAGTGTAGGCTGGACCATCATATTGCCCAACACTTGTCATCAGTCCACCTAGATCTCCCAGTTGCTAAACATTTTAACTCCTCTTCCCATTCCCATACTGATGTTTCTATCCTGGGTCTCCTTCACTTTCAGAGGACACGCACAGACTGGAGGAACAGCGCCTCATAATCCTCTTGGCTAGCTTACAACCCAATGCTATGAACATTGATATCTCCAATTTTAGGTAGCTACCCAAAGGGGGGTACCTCCACCCCCCTTCCCCCTCCCCCATCCCCCTGTGCTTCACCTGGACTCACATCTATATCTCCACCCCTCCCCTTCCATCTACATTCTTCTAGCTTCACAATTCACAACTCTTCAATCATATTGTCTCACATCCGTCCTTTCATCTCTGGCCTTTGTCCAACCATCGACCTATCAAACCATCGACCCTTCACCCGCATCCACTGATAACTTGCTAACTTTACCCCAAAGTTCCTATAGCGGAGCAAGATAGACCACTCCTTCTAAATGCAATGGGCTGACGTGTAGTACGCAACGGAGCGGAACGTGGGCCTTTTTGTCATCCATTTCAGTGACCCGACTCGCAGTGTAATCAACGTTGCGGGGGAACAATTTGTGTTAATAAATTATAATTCTGAAAATGAGGAGAAGATTTTTACCAAAGAACTTTTATTTTTATGAGGATGTTTCCGTAACCGGCTTCTGTCTCCGCACTAGTATCTTTGCTCCGCTACACCGGGATCTTTGGTGCAGAGACGGAAGCCGGTTACGGAAATGGGGCCGAAGATTACCTATGAATCTGCCCATGACCGTACTACGTCTTTTTTGTCGAGTGATCTATCTTGCTTGCTATAGGATCTTTGCTTTATCCTGCTGTTCCTCCCTTCTATCTTTCTTTCCTCCCACCACCCAAATCAGTCTGAAGAAGGGTCCCGGCCCAAAATGTCACCTATTTGTGTTCACCAGAGATGCTGCCTGCTCTGCTGAGTTATGCCTACACTTTGTGTTTTTATTAGCAGCTTGTAAATGTGACTTACAAAGCTGACATAGGTCATGCTTTAGTGAGTGCCTGCACTATTGTGCTTTGGAATGGAATGCAGGAATGTATCTTTCCATTTACAGATTGTTACGGAGCTATCTTTGTTACATAGTCACACAGCACAGCAACAGTCCTTCAGCCCACTAACAAATACCCATGTGTAGAAAGGAACTGCAGATGCTGGTTTAAAACGAACATAGACATAAAATGCTGGAGTAACGGGATAGGCAGCGTCTCTGGAAAGAAGGAATGGGTGATGTTTCGGGTTGAGATGCTGTTTCATACTAGAGTCAGAGGAAAGGGAAACAAGAGATATAGACGGTGATGTATAACAAATATAGAACAGATTAGACTAAGTGGATCCCATGTTCACACGGGAGGGCTGGTCTCCCAACGCAATATTCCAGCTCTCCACCAATTCCAATATTGGTGGCCATTGGGGAGGGGGGGGGGGGGGGTGGGTGTGGCCGTATTTCTGTGCTGCAGCTCAGTCACTCAGGCGTGGTGGGCTGGCAGCTCAGTCACTCAGGCCTGGTGGGCTGGCAGCTCAGTCACTCAGGCCTGGTGGGCTGGCAGCTCAGTCACTCAGGCCTGGTGGTCTGGCAGCTCAGTTACTCAGGCCTGGTGGGCTGGCAGCTCAGTCACTCAGGCCTGGTGGGCTGGCAAATATGGTAGCGTTTTTTTCTAAAATCAAAATACAACGCAGACAGGAAGTGGTCGAGATGAGACTTTTAGTTATATAGATAAAGTAACAATGATAAAGGAAACTGGCCATTGTTAGCTGGTTGCCAGGTGAGAACTGCTGGGATTGCTCTGCTGGAGGGTGGCATGGTCCAAATAGTCTGATCAATCTTGCTCTGTGTTGTTATAAGAGGTGTGGATACAATGGGGGAGGCGGAGGGAGAGATTGAATTAGAAGGGGACGATTTTAACATTGAACATTGGATTGTAGAACAGTACAGCATAGATAGAGGCCCTTCAGCCACAATGTCTGTGCCAAACAAAATGCCAAGATAAACTGACCTCCTCTGCCTGCTTGTGATTCATATCCATCCATATGTGTTTATTGTTGTTTTATTGTATTGTATTATATGTATGACTGCTGCAATTTCGTTCAGACTTCGGTCTGAATGACAATAAAAGGCTATCTATCTATCTATCTATCTATCTATCTATCTATCTATCTATCTATCTATCTATCTATCTATCTATCTATCTATCTATCTATCTATCTATCTATCTATCTATCTATCTATCTATCTATCTATCTATCTATCTATCTATCTATCTATCTATCTATCTATCTATCTATCTATCTATCTATCTATCTATATTCTGCAAATCCATGTGCCTATCCAAAAGGGTCTTAAATGCCACTATTGTATCTGCCTTCATCATCATCCCTGGCAATGCATTCCAGGCACCCATCACACTCTGTGTAAAAAATCGCCCCTCACATCTTCTTTAAGCCCTTTTCTTTAAAGCTGCACTTTAATCTTAGACTTTTGACAAAATGTGTTGACAGTCTACCCTCTCTATGCCTCTCATAATTTAATATATAGTTCTATCAGGTCTCCCCTCACCCCTGGTACCCCAGAGAAAACAATCCAAGCTTTTCCAACCTCGCCTATAGCTAATATCCTCTAATCCAGGCAGCATTCTGATGAACTTCATCCACACTCTCTCAAAAGCTTCTGCAACTTTTCTGAAATGGGCTAATCAGAACATTAAGGTGAGAGGGGGAAATTTAATAGGAACCTGAGGGACAACATTTTCACACAAGGGTGGTGGGTATATGGAACAAGCTGCCAGAGGAGGTAACATCACATCATTTAAAAAGCCATTTGGGCAGGATACATGGATAGGAAAGGTTTAGAAGGATATGGGCCAAAGCATACAGGTGGGACTAGTGTAAACAGGGCGTGGGCAAGTTGGCTGTCGGGCCTGTTTGCATGCTATGTGACTCTATGACTCTAACTGCACACAATACTTAAAACGTGGCCTAACCAAAGTTTCATGGTGTTGCAACGACCTCCTGACCCTTACATTTCCATCTCCAAGATTCTATCTGTGAGTACCAAATGCAATTGTGAAGCGTTGTGTGTGCAACTGGGAGACAGAGCAAGATATTTACAGGGAATAGTGGGTGAAGGGAGTTGAATGATAAATAAAAGGGTAGAACTTTCTTTGCAATTATTTTGAAAGATGGTAAATAAATTAAATTTAGGTTTATTATTTTCTCGTACTGATGTACAGTGAAAAACTTTGCTTTGCATGCTACCCTATCAATTCAGATATACAATACAAAAATAAATTAATGCTAAACTCAAGTACAATAGATATTTGGATGGGTTTGATATGAATGTCTAACTGCTGCTTTTTTTCTCCCTCAGGTGACAAGACTGTAATATGCGGTAGTCCATCTCCTGGTCTAACGTTTCACCTGAAAGTACATTTAAAAAGAGCTTCTTGTAAATATGTAATTAAAAGATTCGAACCATTACAAAGTACTGCCATTGTAACCACAAAAAAAATCAAATAATGATTACATTATTTATTTAATAAAATCCCAAACCTTTTAAAATTGCTGATGAAGGAACAAGAAACTACAGGTGCTCGGTTATACACAAAAGGACACAAAGCACTGGAGTAACTGAGCGGGTAGGCGAGATTCCCAGTCGAGACCCCAAATATCCATGTTCTCCAGAGATGCTGCCTGACCTGCAGAGTTACTGCAGCACTTTGTGTCTGTTTAAAATTGCCATCTGATGATATTTACAATGTAAACATTCAATGTGGTCAGATAACAGTAATTGCTCACATTCTTCTGGATGAGAATCACCTGTAGCAGTAGATAAATGGGCAATGGATGTTTCTGTTGATGCCTGATTGGTGTCATTTGCAGCATCTGCTGAGCTCCTGGGAAAGCCAGGTAAATAGAAAATACTTTGGGCATCCAATATTTACATGCCATATGTTCACAGTGTATTTGCTATGGATGTTTTATTTTCAGACTTGCGGCTAAACGTGTTCAACTTCCAGCCTACATACCAGTGAAGATGTCTGCAGACAATTTTCAATCAATGTCATATCTTATTTTCTGTATGAATTTTAATGCTTTTTGAAGAAAATAAAGCCAACTGTTATTTTAAAATGGGGTAATGTGTTTCAAATTGTTTTTTTTAAATGCATTTAAACTCCTAATTTATCATTGTACATCCAAAAACCTTTAGTAGAAATGGTCATGCACTTTTAAAAGAAAATACAGTTGCTTGGTAAGTTATCGTAGATGAAAGCATTTTTTATTTAGAGATGCAGCATGAAAACAGGCCCTTCAGCCCATCAAATCCACGCCAACCATTGATCACTTGTTCACACTGGTACTATGTTATTCTACTTTTGCATCTACTCCCTACACACAAGGGACAATTTTACAGAGGGCCAACGGAGGGCACCTGGAGGAAACCCACGCATTCACAAGGAGAAGGTGTAGACTCCACATAGAGAGTACCCGTGCTCAGGATTGAACTTGCGTCTCTGCAGATGTGAGGCAACAGCTCTACTGCTTCACCACTGTGCTGCCCTTAAATGAACTTTATAATTTTAGCCGTGTTTTATACTCTGCCCCACAGTGATTACATTTTAGAAGGAGAAAATAATGCATAGACACAATATAGGAAGGATTTGATTGTACTGGAGAGGAAGCAAAAAGGTTTTTAGCAATAAATCGCCTACGAAGAAAGGCTTCAGTTTTGAGGAGGTCTGGAGAGGTTGGGTTTGTGTTCCTCAGAGTGGAGGTGGCTGATTGAGGGGTACAGAATTATGTTGGACATAATTAGTTTGAATAGTGAGAAACAGTTCCCACCAACAGAGAGGCCTAAAATGATCATCTATTTCTTGTTAAACATGCTCCATCATTAAAAATATATAACTTGCCTTCACAGAAGCCAGAAAGATATCTTAAATGTTTGGCAAAATTCCTCAAACTGAATCTGAGAGCAACTAGTCATTTAAAAATAATTGTTCCTTATTAATTTATTTCTGTACTATTATTACTATGATTAATCACTGTATGCTATTTTCAGCCTTGTTTATTTCTGTGGGATGTCTCCTTGTATGGTAAAATATTACTAGATAGCAGTAGGTTGTAGTTGTAAGTGGCTGTCTCATCAAAGCAACGAAGGAGTACTGATGAAGGAGAGAACACTGGGGACAACAATAGTTTGCCAAACCAAAGGGTTAGGGTTAATGTTCAAATTTAGGACTGGAATATTTTAGTGAGATGCTGGGGAAGAGAGAATTCCAGATGACTGAAGTGTTTGCTCAGTGGTGCAGTGGAGAGATTGGCGAATTAGAGATACAGCAAGGAAACAGGCCCTTCGCCTCACCGAGTCCATGCCCTGCTTCTGTGCCACATAACTCCATGACTTTAATTATTTAATGTTTTTGGTGACATACTTTTCCCATATCTGACTTAAAAAAAATAAAGAGTATAAGTCTATGCAAAGACATCGGCATTTTAGGATGGAATAATGTAAGCGGTTTAAAAGTGATCTGAGGAAGATTTTATTTCACTCAGCTGATGGCTGCAATCGTGAACACACTGCAGTGCCTGGGAGAGTGGAGGAGGAAGAGATTCAAGAGTGTTTATTTGTTATATACACTGGATGTGAGCCAGAACAACGAACTGCTTACTTTTTGGAGCTTTAGAATTGCAACAACTACAATAAAAATATACAATCAAGTATCTATTATTCCAGGTAAAGCAGACCACGATAGTGCAAACACTACCAAGCATTGAGCAAGAATAGTGGTGCAAAGTGCATAGTGATGGTGCTGAATTAGGGTTGTGGTTAGGTTTGTGTTGGGTAGTTTAAGAAGCTGATGGTTGATGGGAAGAAGCTGTTTTTTAATCTGGAGATAATGGTTTTCAGGCTCCTGTATCTTCTCCCTGATGGTAATACAGGTGCACAACCTTTTATCCGAAAGCCTTGGGACCAGACACTTGTCGGATTTCGGACATTTTCGGATTTCAGAATGGAAGATTTTTAGCGTAGATTAGGTAGGTAGCGCGGGCGGCTTGAAAAGTCTGGAGCTGCTGCCTCCTCCCGGGTGACCGGGAGAATCATTGCATAAATGTTAGTCAGTTAGTTTGGAGGGATTTTATGTGGTGGTGGTGGAGTCGGGGTGAAGGGGGAAACTTTAATTCTTAGTCCCCTACCTGGTCGGCGACTCCCAACCTCGCGGAGCTGGGGGCTCCGTCCGGCCGCGGGCGGCGCCAGTTGGAGCTCCGACCCCGGCAACTCTACCCCTGGCTGCGAGGCGCTGCAAATCCAGCGCCGCCCGCGGTCGGACATCCCAGCTCCGGGAATGTCGGGAGTCGGCGGCGTCGCAGCGCTGGGATACCAGCAGGGAGCGGGCAATGCCTTACCGGGTCGCCGTGCGGCAAGCTCCGGAACGCTGTGGCCGCCGACACACAACATCGCGGAGCGTCGCTGGATTTGGAGCCGCGGAGCTGGGGGCTCCGTCCGGCCGCGGGCGGCGCCGGTTGTAGCTCCGACCCCGGCAACTCTACCCCTGGCTGCGCGGCTCCAAATCCAGCGACGCTCCGCGAACGCACGGCGACCCGGTAAGGCATTGACCGCTCCCCGCCTCTCCGACCAGGTAGGGGACTAAGAATTAAAGTTTACCCCTTCACCCCCCTTCACATAAAAGCCCTCCAAACTAACTGACTAACATTTAAGCAATGATTTACAGATGTTTAAGCGTCTCCCGGTCTCCAGGGAGGAGGCAGCCGCTACAGTAGTACAGACCTGGGTTGACCGTGGGTCGTTTTGGGTCAATTTTGGCGCCAAACGCGAGCTTTGGTGCGCAGACGACATCTGGAAAAAATGGCCGGTTTTCGGAGCTTTTCGGTTTCTGGAACACCGGATAAAAGGTTGTGCACCTGTAGTGGGAAACGAGAGTGGCCAGAGTGGTGTGAGTTTTTGAAGATCCAGTCTACCTCCTTATTATGGACCTCTTTATCATGGATTTTGGTTATAGTGGATGGAGCTTCTCCACAGTAATCACTGTCTCTATAAGAACACGAGCTTCTGGTTATACTGCGGGAGGCCGTTGAAATTGACAAACAATTGTTTTGTTCGACACTTGTGCATGAATACTCTATTAAACGATGTAACAAACACCCTTTTGTATTTCTAGCTTGCTCAAACAGCTTTTTGGATATACAGCTGAAGTTCAACCATTTGTGGCTCTTATTTCAAGAAGCTATTACTTACTGCTTGTCCTTGAATTTATGAGATGCAGTAGTGTTTAGAGAAGCTTTTATGCCTGAGTGCTGTAGAGGAAATTGTATGTTTCTATTCACGATGTACTTCCTCCTCTCTTTCCCGATCTCAAGAGTTCTGCTTTCGAACATTTCTCAGGGTGAGTTTAAAAAAACTAAAATTGTCTTTCTGCAAGAATCCTTTCACCTCAACAACAGTAATTTGCATTTATAAATAATAATATTAACTTCATTTGTATAGCACCTTTTACACAATTGAATGCAACCCAAAGTTTTTTCCACATAGACACAGGTATAAGCAAAAATACAATTTAAAACAATAAGAACATAGCACAGATATATATTAAAATACAAAATTGCAAGTGTAAAAGGACAAAGGATATAAAGTCAGTTAAAAACTTGATTAAAAAGATAAGTCTTTAGCTGCCGTTTAAAAATGTCAACTATGTGGGCGTCTCTCATAGCCCTGGGTAGGGTATTCTACAGCTTGGGAGCATAATTAAAAAGAGCTGCTTCACCAATTTTCCTTTTGCTGCGACATTGAGTGGCTTACAGTCCAGCATCAGAAGACCTGAGCGCCCGAGTAGGGGCACAGAGAAGGAGGGACTCTGATAAATATGCTGCTCCTAAGCAATTTAGGGCTTTATAGACAAGAAAGAGGACCTTATAGTCTATCCTGGATCTCACAGGGAACCAACGAAGGGAATATACTACTGGGGTGATATGTTCCATTTTCTTGGTATTTGTTAAGAGCCGGGCTGCGACATTTTGAAAGTGTATTTAATGTGGAAGAACATCCCAAGAAGTTTCCTGGAGATGTTAGCAGATGGAAAACATGGTTGATGTGCCAAAGTAAGTATTATTCTTGCCTTGTGGAAACAAGGAAGTGCAGATGCTGGTTCACACAAGAGGATACAAAGTGCTGGAATAAATCAATGAGCCAGGTAGTATCGCAGGAGAATATGGATAGGTGGTGTTTCAGGTTGAGACCCTTATTCCGGCCTTACATTGTACTTATAATGGCACTGAAGGAGATCATTTGATCAATGAGTCCATGGTGACTACTGTGGAACAATCCCATTAGTCCCATCACTTTAATTCCTCATTCCCTTCTATTATTTTTCTCAGTAGATGTGACACTATATTCTGCACTCTTGTTTCCTTTCTCTTTTACATACTTGATATGGTTTGCCTGGACAGCATGTAAAACATATGTTTTCACTATATGTTAGTGCACATGACAACAATAACCCAATTCCAAGACCCTGCAACATATTCCCTTCAGTCAATGCCTATCAACTCCATTTTGATTCTTGTTAGCATTGATTTCCACTAGAAGTAGTTTGCAGCAGCATGTTAACCCACTGGTGTATCCTTGTGGGATCTGGGAGGCAACTGGAGCACCCAGAGAAAATGCAGGCTAAGGATCTGGTCAAAGAGGTTAAAGGATTGCAAGATAAATCTTGGCTTGGCAATCCTTTAAACTCCTCTTTCACTAAATCCTTAGCCTGTGTTTTATCTGGTTGCTTCAGTTGCCTCCCAAGGTAAATCTTGGCTTAGCAGCAACTTACCAAGAGTTATTAGTATTATCATTGGCATATTTCTTTGTGTTTATGGGCTGCTACACTGACAGTCAAGTGTTGCATTTATCAACATGGTCTGTGCAGATTTTCTTTTGATGCAAGCAGATACTTTAATTGGCTGTCTTCTTTCTCAGGCCGAGACAATCTTTATTAAACATGCTAACCTCGCCATCAGGCAATGGTACAGAGGTTTGAAAATGCAGACCTCCAGATTCAGGGACAGTTCCCACCCCACTATTATAAGGCAACTGAACTTCTCTCACCAACCAGCGAGTGGCCCCAATGGTTCGTCATCTATATCATAGTAATAGACCATGTCCACCGGTACTGAACACATGGATCTAATCGGGATACAGATGTGGAATTCGACTCGGGCCCAGCACAGCCCATTTGTGTCTGGTCCATGGGAATTTTGTCTTTGGGCTCCTGGACCCATGTCCTGTGTCAGGGGGGCAAGGGATCTGGTTTGATTGCAGGAGTTGGTACAATGTGTAGCAATGTTACAACATTTTGAGATTTTAAAAATCAAGTCTGCAACTTATCCCGTCAGATAAAGCATGAAAAGAAGTTTAATTTGACACCTAATTCACTTTCATATCTTTAGTATTAAAAAAGTTATGGCCATTTTCATACTTGGAAATTAGCATCTTGTTCCCTATTGACTTTCCATTGACTTAACACAAAAGTTGTGATCAAGGACAGTGAAATGGCCATAACTTTATTAAAAATTAAGAGAACTGAAAGTCATTTTCAGCTATTATAGATAGAAGCATTCTGAAACAAATATTAAATAATCTTACTTGGATGACCTGAAATTAAGGCATATAATTAGTTAGTTACCCAATTGTAGCTAATTCCAAAATTCAATTACTAGATCTAAACATCTATCCATTTCTTAAGAAAAGATTAACATTTTTAAATAGCCTAAGTGTTCAAAGAACATTCACACAAGACAGGTGGGAAAGCTCCGAAGTGTTTTTGTTTCCACATCTTCATGGTTTAATACTGGTCATGTAATTTATTTAAAGTTGCAGTACCTCATAAGTAGTGGGGAGCAGTGAAAATAAATCACCGTGACCCTTCACGAACTCGTGACCTTTGATCTTGGCCCCTAATTCACTGGGATGCACAGAACCAGAATCAATCTTTCTGTAAAATAGCCTCATGTTTGATTAGCTAACAATGCGCGCAAATCTGTGGGTTATGGGTGTGAGATTTGAGACAGTGTTGAAAGTGGGAATGGGACGTTACAATGATGAATTCTGATTATTTGGAGTGAGTCTTCTTCTTGCGTATGGCGTGCACAGCCTAAAGTTGTAGGTCAACTTGTTCTATTTGATCTAATTGTTTGTGCATGTCGGGTTGATTGCATTAATCGAAACTGGGTGGACCACGTGAAGGTTGCAATCTGCCACCCCTTTGGAGTGAGTGAATCATCCTGACTGAGTTCAAAGGTGCATTTAGTATTACATTAGAAAGGAAACCACTGTCCTTGGACGGTACAGTGGTTTGCTGCTACAGCTGCTGCCTTACAGCACCAGAGACCAGGGTGGGATCCTGACCTCGGGTGCTGTCTGTACGGAGTTTGTGCATTCTTTCTGTGACTGCATGGGTTGTCTCTGGGTGCTCCGGTTTCCTCCCACACTCCAAAGACGTAAAGATTTGTAGGCTAATTGGCTTCTGTAAAATTGTAAATTGTCCCGAGTGTGTTGGGTGTTGTTAATATATGGGGTGATCGCTGGTCAGCTTTGGTGGGCCGAAGGCCCTGTTTCTGTGCTGTATCTCCAAAGTCTAAAGTCTACTTAAGTTTTGGAGCTGTTTTGCATTACCGTATCCAAATTCCTGGAGCTTGTGCTCAGTTTGGGTCACCTGCTATAAGAAAGATGCCATTAAGCTGCCAAGAATGCAGAGAAGATTTATGACGATATTGCCTGGACTCAAGGCACTGAATTATAGAGATAGGTTAAGCAGGCCCAGGATTTTATTCCTTGGAGTATAGGGGACTGAGTGGTGATCTTTTGAGGCAGTATCAAATCATGAGGGGCATAGATAAGAAGAGGGGAAATATTTAGTAGGAAACTGAGTGCGATTTATTTTCACACAGAGGGTAATAGAATCATACAGTCATAGAGTGATACAGTGTGGAAACAGGCCCTTTGTCCCAATATGCTCACACCAGCCAACATGTCCCAGCTACACTAGTCTCACCTGCCTGCGTTGGTCCATATTCCTCCAAACCTGTCCTATCCATGTATCTGTATAACTGTTTCTTAAATGTTGGGATAGTCACAGCCTCAACTATTTCCTCTGGCAGCTAGTTCCATACACCCTCTGCCCTTTGTGTGAAAAAGTTACCCCTCAGATTCCTATTAAATCTTTTCCCCTTCACCTTAAACCTATGTCCTAGGGTGGTACATACTGTATATAGAATGAGATGTCAGATGAAGTGATTGATGCAGGTACAATAACAACATTTAAAAAGCAGTTTTAAATGCCGGGACATCGAGTGTAAGAGTCAGGAAGTCATATTAGAACTGTATAAAACCTCGTTTGTGCTACTTAGGAAGGTTTAAACTAGATTGGCTAGGGGAGGATCCCAGAGCAGAAAGGAGGTAAATGAGAAGTTGGGGGCAAATACTGTGGTCAAAAAGGATTTTCTTCTTCTTGCGAATAAATCTGAGATATAAATAAACCAAACAAAATGGTTGGATCTCAAGCCGGGTGTTGAGCAGCCAGGTTGTTGTCTCGGCGTCAATGTCTGCCAGGCCCAGAGCTCAATTTGTTGGGTGGTAGAGCGGGCACCCAGAGATGACATGGTTGGCTATTCCACATTCATAGGCTGGGCTCTGGTGGAGCCACCATCTCCACATGCTGGCATTGAGACTCCAGTGCGAATTCTGTTGAGCTTCACCCATACTTCTCTGGGGAGGTCAGACCCTGGTCAGCTTTTATCGGGTGAAGAGACGTAGCTGTGTAATGGAGATGAGGTTGCCTTCCACTCCTGTGACCACTAGGCGGCTATCCAGTTTGCTTTTGCCTCAATTGGCTGGATGGATGCTAGGAGTTGTTTGCCATGTGGAGCAAAGGGGTGGCGGGACTTCAGTTGGGGTGGCTTCTGCTCTCTGCTGATAGCCTGATGGAGGAAGTGATCTAGGTCCATGGCACGACGAGATAGTGCCAGAGTTGCTGCTTCCCTTTGGATCCCTGCAGGTGGAATGCCTACAAGTATAGGGAGACGCTCGACTGGAATAGATTGAAGGCACCCAGTGATGGTTCGCAATATGCTGTTCAGGCTTGTGACTACCAGGCTAGTATGTCCGCTTCCACTCCATACGGGTGCGTAGTACTCAGCTGGGGCATACACAAGAGCTAAGGCAGAGGTGTGAAGAGTTGATGGACTGGTTTCCCCAACTTGTTCCTGCCAGGCGTCGGATGAGACCGCTACGTGCCATGACCTTGTCGTGGAGACCAGCCAGGTGTTGACGAAATGTAAGCAACCTGTCCAGCTTTATCCCGAGGTAAGTGGGTGTTTGTTGGAACTCCAAGCACCTATTGTTAACGAAGACAGCTAGTTCTCGCTTAGCTTCCTTGTTGTTTAGATGAAATGCTGTTGACACTGTTTTGCCTTCGCTCAACTTTAGACGCTACTGTCGTAGGTATACTGCCAAAGTCTCCATGTCTTGACTCAAGGAGCTTTCGATTGTCTACCACTCTTTGTGTCTCATCAGGATGGCTAGATCGTCAGCATACCCATATTTTCCAGCGATGGTCTCTGGGAGGTCATGGATGTACACGTTGAAAAGCAGCGGAGCCAAGATGGATCCCTGTGGGATGCCATTCTTCAGTCTATGCAGCCTACTCTGCTGTCCATCACTGGTCTTAAGCACAAAGCTGCAGTTTGATATCAGCTCCATGATGTAGCGTACCATGCGCCTGTCTGGCAGCACACGAAGTAGCTTTGCAGTTAGTCCCCGGTGCCACATGGTGTCATAGGCAGCTGTCAGATCTATAAGAACAGCTCCTGCCTTCTCATTTGCCTCTAAGCGGGCGTAATGAGATGCTCGTAATGTGGGTGGCGCGACCGATGTCGCAGCGGCCTCTGCAGTCTGTCTGTGTATTTTTTTTTTGTCCCGTTGAGGGTTTAGTTTGTAGCGGGTTTTTAATTGTGTATGTGTGGGGGGTGGGTGGGGGAAACTTTTAAATCTCTTCCCTGCATGGAGACCCGACCTTTTACCTGTCGGGTCTCCGTTGCTGTTGGGGCCTAGCGCCATGGAGCGGCCTCCAACCGGAACGACCTGGAGGCTCAAGTCACGGAGCCTGTGTAACTGTGGAGCCGCGGAGCTGTGGAGCTGCGGACCTACCTTCGTGGAGCTGGCCAGCTTTGGAGCGTGGAGATGGTGACACCGGGAGCTTGCAGGTCCCCGGTGGGAGACCGCTTTGCGGGACACCGGCAACAGCGACTTCTCCCGCTCGAATTGCGGGGTTCAGAGTGACCTGGAGCGGGGCCTTACAACGCCCGGCGCGGCTTTAAATTGCCGCGGACTTGCTAGCGCCCGCCGGGGGCTCCAACATCAAGAGTCGGGGCAGGGCCTTACATTGCCCGGCGTGGCTTTGAGTGGCCGCGGACTTGCTAGCGCCCGCCGGGGCCTTTGACCCGGACTTCGGGAGAGGAATGGAGAGCAGGGGAGAGTTAAGACTTTGCCTTCCATCACAGTGAGGAGGTGATTCACTGTGATGGATGTTTGTGTGAATTGTGTTGGTGTGTGTCTTGGTTCTTTTCTTGTATGGCTGCAGAAACCAAATTTTGTTTGAACCTCATGTGAGGTTAAAATGACAAATAAAAGGTATTGTATTGTATTATTGTAAGCAGTCCTCGATATCTTGGGTGAGGAGGGTTACATGGACTGCAGTAGATCGACCTTGGCAGAAACCAGCCTGCTCGTGGGGTAGTTGAGGGCCCATGATGGGGTTCTCAAAAAGGATAAGATTAGCAGACGGGTCAGCCAGGTGTATTGCAAAGGGAAAGGAGAGAGCTGTGGTTTAAACTGCATTTATTTCAATGCTGGAGACTTAACAAGATAGGACATGATCTCGGAGTGTGGAGTCGCTTAGGGGTCTGGAATATTATAGCCATAACAGAAACATGTCTAGGGGAAATGCCGGACTGGCAGCTCAATCTTCCAGGATATAGATGCTACAGATGCTGGTAAGAGAGAAAGTTGTGTGGTCTTTTTGATGAGGGGGACACCACTACAATGCTCGGAGAGAAGATTCTTGAGAGATCGTCCAGCGAAGCCTTAGGGGTAGTACTTAGAAAAAGGGAGGAAATTATCACTTTGATGTCCCTGTATTATAGACGTCCCAATAATCGGCATGAACTAGAGGAGCAGTTAATTGGGAGATATTATAGGGTAGTGTTCATATTGCCACTCATGTGGGTGAAACTTTTGAGCCGAGAGTGTTCTATTCAGCTACCTCCATACATGCCATTATAGAAATTAAAATTAGTGAGTAGGGTTCATGGGAGTTTTCAAATTGTTAATGATTTGGATGACAATATAGTTAACAGTGTCAGTTAATTTTCAGATGGCACCAAAATTGGTGGTATGATGACAGTGAGGAGAGATATCTCGGTTAACAACAGGATCCAAATTAGTTGGGGAGGTGGGGCAAGGAATGGCAAGGGATTTAACGCTAATTGTTGTTAGGTGTTGCAATTTGGCATGCCAAACCCAGTCTGGACTTAAACAGTAAATGATGGGGCTCTGGACAGTGTTGCAAAATAGAGAGACCTGTGAGTATTGGCGCATGGTTCTCTAAAAAGTGACGAGTAAGGTAGACTTTTTGATGAAGACATTTTGACGTTTGGCACCCTTGCCTTCATTGGGAAGGGTTTTGAGTCCAAAGGTAGGGACATTGAGATGCAGTTGCACTAGTCATAGGAGAGACCGAGCTTGTAGTACTGTGCAGTTCTGGTGGCTCAGCCTGCTTTTGTGTCCAACCAATCACCAAGACGGTCTGGACTGCCTTAACACGTCCAAAAGCTGAAA
Organism: Leucoraja erinaceus; assembly: GCF_028641065.1. Taxonomy (NCBI): domain Eukaryota; kingdom Metazoa; phylum Chordata; class Chondrichthyes; order Rajiformes; family Rajidae; genus Leucoraja; species Leucoraja erinaceus. The sequence continues at coordinate 21,949,548 of NC_073381.1, read as the reverse complement.
GGGCAGCTGGTGGAGCTGCTGCTTCACAGCACCTGAGATCCAGGTTCAATTCTGTCTGGAGTTTACATGTTCACCCTGTGACTGCATGGGTTTCCTCTGTGTTCTTCAGTTTCTTCCCACATCCCAAAACCATGTGGGTTTGTAGTTTAATTGGCCTCTATAAAATTCCCCCCTAGTGTGGAGGGAGTGGATGAGAAAGCGGGATAGAAACATAGAAACATAGAAATTAGGTGCAGGAGTAGGCCATTCGGCCCTTCGAGCCTGCACCGCCATTCAATATGATCATGGCTGATCATCCAACTCAGTATCCCGTACCTGCCTTCTCTCCATACCCCCTGATTTCCTTAGCCACAAGGGCCACATCTAACTCCCTCTTAAATATAGCCAATGAACTGGCCTCAACTACCCTCTGTGGCAGAGAGTTCCAGAGATTCACCACTCTCTGTGTGAAAAAAGTTCTTCTCATCTCAGTTTTAAAGGATTTCCCCCTTATCCTTAAGCTGTGACCCCTTGTCCTGGACTTCCCTAACATCGGGAACAATCTTCCTGCATCTAGCCTGTCCAACCCCTTAAGAATTTTGTAAGTTTCTATAAGATCCCCTCTCAATCTCCTAAATTCTAGAGAGTATAAACCAAGTCTATCCAGTCTTTCTTCATAAGACAGTCCTGACATCCCAGGAATCAGTCTGGTGAACCGTCTCTGCACTCCCTCTATGGCAATAATGTCCTTCCTCAGATTTGGAGACCAAAACTGTACGCAATACTCCAGGTGTGGTCTCACCAAGACCCTGTACAACTGCAGTAGAACCTCCCTGCTCCTATACTCGAATCCTTTTGCAATGAAAGCTAACATACCATTCGCTTTCTTTACTGCCTGCTGCACCTGCATGCCTACCTTCAATGACTGGTGTACCATGACACCCAGGTCTCGCTGCATCTCCCCCTTTCCCAATCGGCCACCATTTAGATAATAGTCTGCTTTCCCGTTTTTGCCACCAAAATGGATAACCTCACATTTATCCACATTATACTGCCTCTGCCAAACATTTTCCCACTCACCCAGCCTATCCAAGTCACCTTGCAGTCTCCTAGCATCCTCCTCACAGCTAACACTGCCCCCCAGCTTAGTGTCATCCACAAACTTGGAGATATTGCCTTCAATTCCCTCATCCAGATCATTAATATATATTGTAAATAGCTGGGGTCCCAGCGCTGAGCCTTGCAGTACCCCACTAGTCACTGCCTGCCATTGTGAAAAGGACCCGTTAACTCCTACTCTTTTTGCTTCCTGTTTGCCAGCCAGTTCTCTATCCACATCAATACTGAACCCCCAATGCCGTGTGCTTTAAGTTTGTATACTAATCTCTTATGTGGGACCTTGTCGAAAGCCTTCTGGAAGTCCAGATACACCACATCCACTGGTTCTCCCCTATCCACGCTACTAGTTACATCCTCGAAAAATTCTATAAGATTCGTCAGACATGATTTACCTTTCGTAAATCCATGCTGACTTTGTCGAATGATTTCACCACTTTCCAAATGTGCTGCTATCCCATCTTTAATAACTGACTCTAGCAGTTTCCCACTACTGATGTTAGACTAACTGGTCTGTAATTCCCCATTTTCTCTCTCCCTCCCTTCTTAAAAAGTGGGGTTACGTTTGCTACCCGCCAATCTTCGGGAACTACTCTAGAATCTAAAGAGTTTTGAAAGATTATTACTAATGCATCCACTATTTCTGGAGCTACTTCCTTAAGTACTCTGGGATGCAGCCTATCTGGCCCTGGGGATTTATCGGCCTTTAATCCATTCAATTTACCCAACACCACTTCCCGGCTAACCTGGATTTCACTCAATTCCTCCAACTCCTTTGACCCGCGGTCCCCTGCTATTTCCGGCAAATTATTTATGTCTTCCTTAGTGAAGACGGAACCAAAGTAGTTATTCAATTGGTCCGCCATATCCTTGTTCCCCATGATCAACTCACCTGTTTCTGACTGCAAGGGACCTACATTTGTTTTAACTAAAAAAACAAATGTAGGTCCCTTGAACTGGCCATGAACTGAACATAGAGTTAATTTGAACGGGTGACTGATGAGGACGGGGACTCGATGGGCAGAAGGGCCTGTTTCCATGCAGTATCTCTAAACTCTGAATTGTTTCTCTTTGCACAAATGCTGACCGACGGAGAGTATTTCCAGCATTTTCAGTTTTTGTATCACATTTCCCTAACTGCAATTTGTGTTTGTTTTCTATTTTGTTCCTGTTTCAAGGATCATGAGATATATGCTTTTTTTTTTTATTGCTGCTTTCTGTTTTTATTGTATTTTGCACTCGGCTTTTGATCTCAACAAGATAAATACTGTGAAAATCATTATCCAAGGAAACTTTGTGATCTTTTCTCTAGGAGTTGTTTTTTTCCCCTCTAGATTTTTATGTGATGTATTTAAAGGGAAATCAATTATTCATTTGCTTTTATACAAAAAATACATAAATAAATTCACACAGAAGGTGATGGGTGTATAGAATGAGCTGCCAGAGGAGATAGTTGAGGCAGGTACTATAACAACATTTAATAGACATTGCATGGTGGAGCAGCAGTTGAGTTGCTGCCTTACAGTGCTTGCAGCGCAGTAGACCTGGGTTCGATCCCGTCTATGGGTGCTGTCTGTACGGAGTTTGCACGTTCTTTCCATGACCACGTGGGTTTTCTCCGAGATCTTCGGTTTCCTCCCATATTCCAAAGACATACAGGTTTGTAGTTTAATTGGCTTGGTGTATGTGTAAAATTGTCCCTAGTGTGTGAAGGATAGTGTTAATGCTCGGGGGTCACTGGTCGGTGCCGACTCGGTGGGCTGAAGGACTTGTTTCCGTGCTGTATCTCTAAGCGAAACTAAATTTGGACAGGTACATGGATAAAAAGGTTTAGAGGGATATGAGCCAAATGTGGGCAAGTGGGACGAGGATAGATGGGGCGTTTTGGTCGCCTTGGGAAAGTTGGGCCTGTTTCCATTCTGTATGACTCTATGACACTAATATTGGGAAAAAAGAAAAATGGCAAAGATTATAGAAATCAAACTTGAAGACGTATCTTCTGACATTTGGGACTAGAACACGAGTAACACACATTGCTGTATTGTTTCACATGGTAAACCAAGGAAACATTACACTGTACAGATTATAATTTACTATCATGGAACAGTTCCAGTGTTATCTCTACAATAAATGGTTCACCTGTTATTTAGCAGGAAAGCAATGATTTATAACAATAACAGCTGTTAATGCATTTTGCCAAATATGTTAAAACGCTTTGTAATTAGCAGAAAGCAATTGATCCCACAAAAATAATTTGTGTATGTAAATACAGAATACCACAGATGCTGGAAATGTGAAATAACTACATGAACATTTGGAGATACTCAGCAGTCAAGACATGCCAGTGGAATTAGAAACTGAGTTATTGTTTCAGGTTGCAACAGGGGGTCAACCACCAGCAGCAGTAGCAACTCGCTAGTTGAGGAGCGTAACCACTTTTTCGCCCATTTTGAGCTGAATGAGGCGGCACTCAATGTGAGCACAGAGAATGTCAGGAGAGCACTCCGCAGTGTCAACCCCAGGAAGGCTGCTGCCCCAGATGGCATCCTAGGGAGAGTACTGCGGGACTGTGCAGACCAGTTAGCGGAGGTTTTTAGCAACATCTTTAACCTCTCTCTGTCAACATGCACTGTCCCTAAATGCTTCAAGACTGCTACCATTGTGCCTGTTCCCAAAAAAACATCTATCACCAGCTTGAACGCAGGGCTTCCAACTCTCACGCTTTCGGCGTGAGACTCACGCCCTGGAGCAATTTCTCATGCCCTCACGCTCACGACCGAGTACTCACGCTGAGTTCAGTCTCTGCGCAATTTGTCCCTTAGCGCCGTGTGCCAGGGATCTGTGCGGTCCCGGGAAGCGTGTCAGTTGGCGGCTGTGAGTGACATCGCGCCTCTTCTCTTTCTTGGTTGGATGTGCAGCCGCCGACAACATGAAGCAGCCGGAGATGGAACTAACCAGGTGAATCAGTTGTAAAACCTGGGGGGGGGTGTTTCGGAATGGCCATGGATTATTAATAGTAAGATTAAACGAGAACTTACCAGTTTGAAGTTTGATCTGTATTTTATGAGGCGTTACGATAATAATAATAATAACTTTATTTATAGAGCACTTTAAAAACAACCACAGTTGCAACAAAGTGCTGTACATGACTAATCATGGACAAGAAATTATTACATAACAATAAAAACATTCAACGAAAAGAGTAAAAACAATAAAATTAAAAACATCAAAAAGCACTAAAAACAGGAGCAAAGTCTCAAGCAGTGTCAAAAGCCAAGGAATATAAATGTGTTTTAATACTGGTTTTGAAGATGGACAGTGAGGGGGCCTGTCTGATGTGCAACGGCAGGGTGGTCCAGAGTGCCGCAGCAGCAACAGAGAAGGCTCTATCCCCTCTGAGCTTCCGCTTAGACCTCGGTACCTCCAGGAGCAGCTGATCAGCTGACCTGAGGCACCGGGCAGGAGCGTATGGGTGGAGCAGTTCAGAGAGGTAAGGCGGGGCGAGCCCATTTAGAGATTTAAAAACAAATAAAAGAATTTTAAAATGAACTCGAAAGTGCGCGATGAGGGATTACGTGAAGAGCCCGCTCAGCACGCATGCGCGGCATACTTCAAAGCAGCGGTGTGGAATCACAGATAGACACAGTTATTGAAGTAAACATAGTAAAGACAAGGAGACATCAGTTTATCAGTTTGACCCATATTATTGAGGGTGGGAGCGGAGGGCACGTAATCCCTCATCGTAACTCCTCATAAAATACAGATCAAACTTCAAACTGGTAAGTTCTCGTTTAATCTTACTATTTTACTTCGGAGTCACGTGAGTGATTCCGTGAAGTCTTCAAAGCTCTGTGATTTCAAACCGTGTAACAGTTATTACTTCACGCACTGCCGAAGTCCTTGAGGGAGGAAGTGTGTTATCGTAATCAACCAATGAATCTGTTTGTAGAAAAACACAATGGTATTTTTAAAAAATAACAACAAAGAAATTAAATTGCTCCCCTGGGCTTAAATTAAATATTTGCAGTCTGTAAAATCTTTCCTACAAATAAAACAGGTTTTGCCAATGATTTTACCAAACGGTCTTTCCCATCCTGGATGGTGTAGACAGGATGTGGTCTATAGGCACGTCCATTCTTTTAGCCTTCGACATGGATGCTGCCCTGGTGGAATGAAATTTGTACATGTTAGTTTTTATCCCAGCAGCTTTTAGCACCTGCTTGAGCCATCTCAAAATGGTTTGGCTCGTCACCCGACCATAAGGTTTTTTATGACTGACCCACAAGGCTTTTCATCTCCCTCGAATATTTTGGTTGTGTCTATGTAGGATAGTAGGGTCATGGCACATAACCGTGTTTCTGGTGGGTAAGCCCGGAATTCCACGACTGGATTAGGTGTTCCTGGTCTGCTCTGTTTGATCATTCCCTGGATAATGACAGACCTCTGGTCTGGAGCTGTGAGCATGGTGTCCAGTCGCAATAGGTGTAGTGACTGGACCCTCTGTGCAGATACAAGTGCCATCAACATGAGTGTTTTGAGCATAGATTGTTCCAGGTTGAGGGATCTGGCTGGTGGCCATCCCCTGAGGTATGTCCGGACCACACTGACATCCCATGTATGGGTGTACCTTGGTCTAGGGGGTTAGAGTTGTAAATACCCTTGCTTAGTTTGACCATCAGAGAGTGGGACCCCATGGCCTGTTGTCCTAGAGCTGGTTTTAAATAGACAGGCAGGGCACTTTTAGCTGTGTTGATGGCTCTGTAGCTGAGTCCTTCATCGTGGTGAAGGTTCGCCAGGAATTCCAATACATTGGTAACTGTAGCGGTTGAGTAGGTGGTCCCTGTATCCAAGCAGTACTTCTCCCATTTTTTGATGCTGGACAAGTGCTGTTTTTTAGTGGATGTTCGGAGGGATGCTGAAATGATGTCGACGGTTTGTTCTGATAATCCCAGTCCCAGAAGTGGTTTGTGCAGAATCTGCAACCCAAGAGTTTGATTTTTTTTTGGCACGGGTGGCTTGTGGGTGTTAATAATTCTGGGTCACAGGGGAATACCATCGGAGTTTCAACAACCATGTAATGGAGTATTGGGAACCATGGCTGCGTAGGCCAGTCGGGTACTATCAAAATACCTGAAGCAGAGTCCATTTGTATTGTGCGTAGTCCCCGACTGATGAGGCAGGAGGAAATGCATAGAAGAAGAATTTCCCCAATCCAGCGCGAACGCATCTACCGCTGCTGCCTCAGGTCTGGTTCCCATGCGACATACATAGGTACCTGGTAATTTAGCCTGGATGCAAATAAATCGATATCTGGCGTGCCATATTGCTTGATAACCTTTGCGAAAAAATGTTTTGGGGGTTTTAACATCCATTCGATGTTGTCATTAAATTTACGTGACCTCGTGTCTGCCACTGTATTTAGCTTACCTGGCAGGTAAGTTGCTGATAGCCAAATCTATCTTTCGACACACTATTGCCAAATTGTGTTGACCAACTTGTCGCATGATACCGATTTTATGCCGTCCATATGGTTAATGTAGGTTTGCGCCGCCCACTTTTGGTGGGCGGCGCGACTCTCGTCAGCAGCGGCCTCTGCAGACCGTCTGTGTTTTTATTATTTTTTGTCTCGTTTTTATGTAGTTTATGTTATTTTTTGTTGTTGCGGTATGTTTGTGGGGGGGTGGGGGGGGGGGGGGGGGTAACTTTCCCCTGCACGGGAGACCTGACCATTTCTTTGTCGGGTCTCCGTGTCGCTGGGGCTGCAACGTGGAGCGGCCTCCAACAGGAACGACCTGGGGTTCCAGCTGCGGAGCTGCCGACTACTTGCCGTCGTGGGGCTGGCCGAGTCCGGAGCGGTGGTGGATCGCTGCAACTGCGGGTCTGGCGGACGGCGGCACCGGGAGCCCGCGGGTCCCTGCTGGGAGACCGCTTCTCGGGGCTTCCGCAACGGTGACTTCTCCCGCCCGAGTTGCGGGGTTGAAGAGCACCTGAGCGGGGCCTTACATCCCTGCCCCACGCGGCTTGGAATGGCCGCGGGACTTTGCGAGAGCACGCCGGGGGCTCTAACAACTAGACCCGGTGTGCGACCTTGCATCACCCGGCGTGGCTTTAATGGCTGCGGGACAATCGCCATCACCAGCCGGGGGCTTTGACTTTGACTCTGACTCTGACATCGGGGGGGAGAGTGCAGTGGAGAGATAATTTTTTTTGCCTTCCATCACAGCAATGTGATGGATGTTTGTGTAACTGTGTTGTGTCTCGGGTCTTTTTTGTTTTGTAATGTATGGCTGCAGAAACAACATTTCGTTTGGACCTCAAGGGGTCCAAATGACAAATAAATTGTATTGTATTGTATTGTACCCACCACCGTAGTATTTATCTATTTGTAACACTGACTTTACGTTCCTGGGAATATACATCTCCCAGGACCTCAAATGGACAATGAACACCGTCACTCTCGTGAAGAAGTCACAGCAGCGGCTGTATTTCCTGAGGTCTCTGCGGAGAGCAAACGTTTCACAGCCGCTGCTGCTGTCCTTCTACCGATGCGCCGTGGAAAGTATCCTCTCCTGTGGCATCCTGGTGTGGTTTGCTAGCTGCACTGTGGCTGAGAGGAGGGCGCTGCAGAGTTATTAAAACTGCACAGAGCATCACAAACGCTCAACTACCCTCCCTGGATGACATATACAGGGCCTGATGCTTGTGTCGGGCCACAAACATCAAGCAGGACACATCCCACCCTGCCAACCACCTTTTCACTCTGCTACCCTCTGGGAGGTGATACAGGTCTCTGAAGACTCGCACAGGTAGACTAAAAAATAGTTTCTACCCATGTGCGATAATATAACTTAACTCTAACAGAGAACACTGGGGGAAGCACAATATAATTCGGGGTGCAAGATAATGCGCAATATTCTTTTAAAATATTTTAATACCTATTTATTATTTTCTTAACTGATCTTGTGTATATGTGAGTCAATGGCTGTGTTTTGCTCTTTTTAAATCTTTTATCCTGTGTACACACCGAAGGAGATGCAATGGAATTTTGTTGTACAGTTGTTGTGCAATGACAATAAACGAATTTCATTTCTTTCATTTGATAACCTGAAAATAATTTTGATTCATTAATACGTTATAGTTTGTTTTAGAGGCATAGAGTTATACAGCGTAGAAATAAGTCCTTTAGCCCAACAAGCCTGCATCAACGATCCACTCCCTATTTGCAGTAGTCCAAAATTACTCTTAACATTGGTGAGACTGCAATTGGAGTATTGTGCACAGTTCTGGTTGCGCCATTGCAGGATGGATGCGGAAGATTTGGAGAATGTATAGAAGAGGTTTTCTTGGACGTTGCATGGCTTAGAGGATTTTAGCTACAAGGAGAGATTGGACAAGCTTAAAATGCTTTCTCTGGAGCATGGGAGTTGAGGGGAGACCTGGCAGAAGTGTATAAAATAGTGAGTTATAGATAGGATAGATATTCAGAACCTTTACTCCAGGGTGCAAATGTCAAAGACTAGAGGGTAGAGCATTACATTGAGAGTGGCTACGTTTAAAGGGAATGTGTAGAGGAAGTTTTGTACATAGAGTTGGTGTGTGTCTGGAATGTGGAAACAGACACAACAGACTTTTAGATAGACACATGAATACGCAGTGAATGGAGGGATATGGATCACTTTCAAGCAGAAGAGATTAATTTCATTTAGATTTAAGATTAATTTTAATTATGGCATTGACATCGTGGACCAGAGGGTTTGTTCCTGTACTGTACTGTTAATGCTCTATGTTAAATCCCATTTCTCATGTGGGAGAAAACTGGAAAATGTGCCGGGGAAAATCCCGTCCCGTCACATGGAGAACAACAGACTCCACATAGAACACACGTGGGATCAAGATTGTACCCGGGTTGCTGGGAGATAGAGCTGTTTCTTTAAGCTGCGAGTAGAAGGTTTGCTTTGGTAGAAGATTAGTCAAGCATGATTTCCCCTTCGTAAATCCATGCTGACTCGGACTGATCCTGTTACTGCTATCCAAATGTTCAACTATCTCATCTTTTATAATTGACTCGAGCATCTTCCCCACCGCCATATAGAGCTAATAGGTCAACAGAGGACACCATCAAACATAGCTCTACATTCTGCACTGTCTCAGATGGAGCACCCTGGCTCATATGTGAGGATGTTGTTTGTAGATTTTGGTTCTGCATTCAATAGCATCATCCCCAGCAGAATGACGGACAAACTGTTTGACCTGGGTGTTAATGCCAACACATGCAGATGGATCAAGGACTTCTTAACAGATCGCCCACAAACTGTCAGGATGGGGTCCAATCACTCCCCAGTCCTGACGCTCACCACAGGAGCGCCACAAGCTAACTGGTCTATAATTCTCGGTTTTCTCTCTCCCGCCTTTATTAAAAAGTGGGATAAAATTGGCTACCCTCCAATCCACATGAACTGATCCTGAGTCTATAGAATATTGGAAAATGATCACCAATGCGTCCACGATTTCTAGAGCCACTTCCTTACATACCCTGGGATGCAGACCATCAGGCCCTGAGGATTTATCAGCCTTCAGTCACATCAGTCTATAAAACACCATTTCCTGCCTACTGTGGATTTCCTTCAGTTCCTCCGTCATCCCAGATCCTCTGGCCACTACTATATCAGGAAGATTGTTTGTGTCCTCCTTAGTGAAGACAGATCCAAAGTACCTGTTCAACTCATCTGCCATTTCCTTGTTCCCCATGATAAATTCACCTTTTTCAGTCTTCAAGGGTCCAACTTTGGTCTTAACTAATTTTTTCCTCTTCACATACTGAAAGAAGCTTTTACTATCCTGCTTTATATTCTTGACTAGCTTACCTTCATACCTCATCCTTTCTCCCCGTATTGTCTTTTTAGTTATCTTCTGTTGTTCTTTAAACATTACCCAATCCTCTTGTTTCCCGCTCATCTTTGCTACATATTACTTCTTCGCTTTAATTTTGAGTCTTCTTGGAGTTGATGGTAAGTACAAGTTTCGTGTATGCACTGTTGAAGGCAGTCAGGATGAGTTGCAGATAATTTTACGAGAGAGCTGCAACACAGTTGTCGTCTGCGTATTGGAACTTGATGAGGGAGCTCATCGATGTCTTAGTTTTGGACTTGAGACGGGCAAGATTGAAAGGCCTTAGTGAGGTCGATGAATGCCATGTACAAAGGTTGAAGTTGTTCACAACATTTCTCTTGTAGTTGACGCATTATGAAGATCATGTCGGCTGTTCCACATGATGATCTAAAACCGGCTTGTGTCTATCTGGAAGGATCTTCTCGACTAAGGGCTTGAGTCGGTTGTTCATGATGTGGGTGAGCACCTTGCCCGCTGTTGCTAACAGGCAAATTCCACGATAGTTTCCGCAGTCAGATCGATCCCCTTTCCTTCTGTAGATGTTAACGATTGCTGAGTCTCTAAAGTCTCTTGGAGAGTCTTAATTTATCTAGACCTTGATGCAGATGATAATGGAGCAGGTTACCTCCAATGTTGAAGACCTCGGCTGGTATTCCATGGAGTCGAGCTGCCTTGTTGTTTTCAAAGTTTTGATGGCTTCCTTGACTTCGTCAAGCGATGGTAATCAGTTTAGGGAGTCATCAACAGGCTGCTTTGGAATGTTGTTGATCACAATCCTGTCAAATGAGGCGGTTTGATTTAGAAGATCTTCAAAGTGCTCCATCTAGAATTGATGTCAGCATTGCTCTTCAGGATGGTTGACCCATCTTTGCTTTTGAGAAGGGCTTGGACGTGAGTGGATGGACCAAAAACGGCTTTGGCGTTGAAAAAGCCTCGAGTGTCGTTGGCGTCTGCTAATTGTTGGATTTCCTGGCTTTCACCCCCCACCATTGGTTTTTCAGGTTTCAGGTGATCTTCTAGACTGCAGCCTTGCATTCCTGATAGCAGTTCCCTTTGGTAGCCGACTGTTTGTCATTATTATCAAACCAATCCTGATTTTTTTTTTTTACTTGAACCCAATTGTTTCCTTGCAGGAGGCAATGATAGCGTTCCATTGTTATAGACAATGAACAATAGGTGCAGGAGTAGGCCATTTGGCCCTTCGAGCCAGCACCGCCATTCAATGTGATCATGGCTGATCATCCCCATTCGGTACCCCGTTCCTGCCTTCTCTCCATGTCCCCTGACACCGCTAATTTTAAGAGCCCTATCTAGCTCTCTCATGAAAGCATCCAGAGAACCTGCCTCCACAGAGAATTCCACACTCGCCAATCTCTGTGAGGAAAAAGTGTTTCCTCGTCTCCATTCTAAATGGCTTACGCTTTATTCTTAAACTGTAGCCCCTGGTTCTGGACTCCCCCAACATCGGGAACATGTTTCCTGCCTCTAGCGTGTCCAAGCCCTTAACAATCTTATATGTTTCAATGAGATCCCCTCTCACCCTTCTAAACTCCAGAGTGTACAAGCCCAGCTGCTCCATTCGCTCAGCATATGACAGTCCCGCCATCCCGGGAATTAAGCTTGTAAACCTGTGCTGCACTCCCTCAATAGCAAGAATGTCCTTCCTCAAATTAGGATGTTCTTCGACAGATAGTGGGATTTGTTGAAGCAGTTGTTCTTGAAGCTTTTATTGAAACTTCTGTACATGGTTGATGTCTTGAACAGAACCATGCGCATGAGGCATTTTTATGGACGCACCTGGAACTTTTAACTTTTAACTGATTTTGGAGAGTAAAATGCAACGAAATTTCGTTCAAGGTGCACTGTGTCTAGGTGTATATCTGAATGACAATAAAGTTTTCATACATTCATACATTCATTCATTCATTCATGCATTCATTCATGCATTCATTCATGCATTCATTCATTTGAAGGATGTCAACATTGAATTTCTTGGTGGTGTTCTGGTTTTGATGTTTCCTTTTGGGCCAAATCTTCATTCTCATGGTGGACGAGATGTGATGATGGTCTGCCCAGAACTCATCGGCACCAGTAACTGCTCTTGTTTTCAGTACATCTTGTTGGTCACGGGATCGTACGATGATGTAGGCGATGAGGTGTCAATGTTTGGAACGTGGATGCTACCAGGGGGACTTTGTGCCTGTTTCTCTGGCGAAATAAGGGGTTTGTAATCTCCAGGTTGTGTTCAGCACATTTGGTGAGGAGGAGTGTTCCATTGGCATTCACCTTGCCAACTCCTTCCTTGCCGATTGTTCCGGTCCAGAGCCTATGATCATTCCCGACTCTGGCATTGAAGTCTCCTGAGAGAATGATTTTGTCGTTGTTGGGAACAGAGGAAAGGACGTCGTCAAGTTGGGCGTAGAAGTTCTCCTCTACTTCGTCTTCAGTGTCCAGAGTTGGAGTAGAGGCGCTGTTGATGGCGGTGTATTGGTTCTTGACGAGCTGGATTCGTAGAGTGATAAGACATTCATTGATTCCCAGTGGTTGTTCTGTCAACTTCTGAAGTAGGATGTTTCGGATGGCGAAGCCTATTCCGTGGATCCTTGGTTGTTTAGGATCAAGACCTTTCCAGAAAAAGGTGCATTGTTCTTCCTTTAGTCGCCCTTCTCCAGCTCTGCGGGTCTCACTCAGAGCAATGATGTCAAAGCTGAATTTTCGGAGTCCAAGAGCAACAAAGGCGGTTCTTCTCTCTGGTCGGTCTGAATTTGGGTTGTCCATCAGAGTTCGTATATTTCAAGTTCCGAGTTTCATGAGTTCGCTTCTTGATGGTTTTTGGCCGTATGATGGTAATCCCTCTGGATGCAGCTTTCCAGACAGGACAAGGCAAAGGTGACTATTGTTAGGGCACCTTTTCTAGCCCCTTCCCAGTTCAGCGTGAGCAGAGTGGATCCTAAATAGGGCTGCTCAGACATGAATACTGTTACCGAACAACGTTCCTGCTTCTGCTCAAAGTTGAGCGATTGAATCAAGTAGTCACCGTTTCCGTGCCGGTTCTTGACTAGGAACGTCCAGCCATCACGTGCTTTGCTCCCGCCACCCTTCCCCGGTCGCCGAAAGTGTTGTGAAGTTTTGTGCTGCTCACAGAACGAATACGCCTGTGCGTGTGTTTGTTTAACGTGTATTTGATAATGCACTCCAAGAAGCACACGGTCCTTCACAAATCAATCTATTTATTCCAATGGCAAGGGAACCAAGACAATTGGAGCTGATAGATCTGTTGCAGCCTTCATCCGCCCACACAACCGTTGAGTTCAGGATAACGTTGTCCGCCTGGTCCGCTGTTGAGGTCTTGGAGTTTGGATCGTTCTTAGTCTGGACCCTCATCCTCGACCTTACCACCATGGGTGGCCCTACCAGAAGCTGGTGCTTCCGACGGAATCACTCTCAGGATCATGGGGACACGCAAGCCTCTTCACCACGACAAGGTAAACAATCCAAAGAGGACGTGATAATAATAATAATCTAGATTAAACTAATCTAAACTAAACTACTAAACTATAACTGGGTACAAAATGAAAGCAGGATTTTGAATATCACACTGGAAGTTTATTGGCATCTATGTAGCAATGTTACAACATTTTGAGATTTGAAAAATCGTCTGAAATTTATCCCATCAGATAAAGCATAGAAAGAAGTTTAATTTGACACCTAATTCACATTCATTTCTTCAGTGTTAAAAATGTTATGGCCATTTTCATACTGAAATTAGCATCTTGTTCCCTATTGCTTTTCCATTGACTTAACACAAAAGCTGTGATCGAGGACAGTCAAAAGCCCATAACTTTCTTAAAAATTAAGAGAACTGAAAGACATTTTCAGATTATAGATTGAAGCATTCTGAAACAAATATGAAACAATCTTACTTGGATGACCTGAAATTAAAGCATATAATTAGTTAGTCACCCAATTGTAGCTAATTATAAAATTAAATTACTAGATCTAAACATCTATCCATTTTTTAAGAATAGATTAACATTTTTAAATAGCCTGTGTCCAAATAACATTCACACAAGAATTCACAATATAACATGATTTTTAAATCTCATTGTCATGAATTCATAGGCCAAATGGAAGGAATTTAGTGTTTAATTCCCGTAAATTAATGGCCATTTAAATCATCTTGTGAGTGGGATTTTGTGGAACGTGATCGTTTGGAACGTTGCGGGTGCAGTGAATTTAAACCCCATATCAGCAGGAAAAATACTGCCGGTTCGTATGGGGCCTAAATCACCTTTTTGCAACGTAAAATTTGGATTACGTAAATTTTGGATTAAGGTAATCCTAAGAAGCAAGTTTATATATAAAATAAATGGCTTTCCTTTAGCTGTCCCGTACATGAAATCCGTCCCCGTTGTCGGCGTTGATGGCATTAGAAGCTAATTTTTATTTTACTCCAGCGCTGAAATTGTCCAGCGATTTATTATTTTAAAAAAATTAAATTAAAAAAGAATTCACAGACCGGCAGTCGGAACAATTCTTCAGCATAAGCTGGCACCCCAAGAAAATATATCCAGGACGGGCAGGAGAAAACCACATTTTTCAAGAACCACGGCCAGTGACAGAACTGAAGTGCTGCTGAAGGTAAGTTTTGTAACATACCTAATCTATGGACAGTTGTTAGGAAGCACCCAGATGAAAAATCACCAACCTGAAATGTTAACTGATTCCCTCCCCTCAGATGCTGCTCCATCTGCTGAGTATCTCCAACATTTCCTATTTCATTTTGTCTTTTAATAAGATCTTAAAAAAAGTATTCACAACATTTTGTAAAATACTTTGTTTTAAATGTTCATGTCATAACATTCAAAGTTCAGCGTTGATTTTTCAAAAATATACTTCTGTAAAAGTGAATCGAAATGGTCGAAATAAAATACTGTACATGCTCAACAGTTAGGACTCATCAGCTGAGAGGGGAAGGTAGGGTTAAAGTTTCAACGTCAACCCCATCTAACAGAGTTATTTCAGGTGTTTTATTTTAATATTTCATTATGAAGTGCACTATGTCACAGCAGGTTGATCTGCATTGCAACATATACAGTCGTATTCATAGAGCAATACAGTACGAAAACAGTTTGTCTCATTAGCCCACATTTAGTCCATATCCCTCTGAACTTTTCCTATCCATGTATTTGTCCGGGTGTCTTTTAAATGCTGTTATAATACCTGCCTCAATTACCTCCTCCAGCAGCACGTTCTATATACCCACCACCTACTGAGAGAAAAAGTTGCTCCTCGGTTTCCTATTAAATTTTTTCCCTCTCACCTTAAACCTACGTCCATTACTTCTTGATTCCCCCCTCCAAGCTGGTTACCAAACTCACAGAACTGGGTCTCTGCGCATCCCTCTGCAATTGGATCCTCGATTTCCTCATTCACAGACCACAGTCTGTTCGTATTGGTGGAAATGTGTCAGACTCGATAACAATCAGCACGGGAGCACCTCAAGGCTGCGTGCTCAGCCCCCTGCTATACTCCCTCTATACTCATGACTGCGTAGACGGTCATAGTGTGAACTCCATCATCAAGTTCGCTGACGACACCATTGTTGTGGGACGTATCACTGATGGGGATGAGTCGGTGTATAGAAGAGAGATCGAGCAACTGTCCATATGGTGCCAGCACAATAACCTGGCCCTCAACAGCAGTAAAACCAAGGAATTGATTGTAGACTTTGGAAGGAGTACGATGGGGACCCACAGTCCCTATTATATCAATGGTTGAAAGGGTCAAGAGCTTCAAATTCCTGGGCATGCACATCTCTGAAGATCTTTCCTGGTCCGAGAACACTGATGCAATTATTAAGAAAGCACATCAGCGCCTCTTCGTCCTGAGAAATTTACAGAGAGTCGGGTTGTCAAGGAGGACTATCTCTAACTTCTACAGGTGCACAGTAGAGAGCATGCTGACCGGTTGCATCGTGGCTTGGTTCGGCAACTTGAGTGCCCTGGAGAGGAAAAGACTACAAAAAGTAGTAAACACTGCCCAGTCCATCATCGGCTCTGACCTCCCTTCCATCAAGGGGATCTATCGCAGTTGCTGCCTCAAAAAGGCTGGCAGTTTCATCAAGGACCCACACACCATCCTGGCCACACACTCATCTCCCTGCTACCTTCAGGCAGAAGGTACTGGAGCCTGAAGACTGCAACGACCAGGTTCAGGAATAGCTACTTCCCCACAGCCATCATGCTATTAAACTTGGCTTGGACAAAACTCTGAACATTAATAGCCCATTATCTGTTATTTGCACTTTATCAGTTTATTTATTCATGTGTGTATATATTTATATAATGGTATATGGACACACTGATCTGTTTTGTAGTCAATGCCTACTATGTTCTGTTATGCTGAAGCAAAGCAAGAATGTCATTGTCCTATCAGGGACACATGACAATAGAAACATAGAAAATAGGTGCAGGAGTAGGCCATTCGGCCCTTCGAGCCTGCACCGCCGTTCAATATGATCATGGCTGATCATCCAACTCCGTATCCTGTACCTGCCTTCTCTCCATACATCCTGATCCCTTTAGCCACAAGGGCCACATCTAACTCCTTCTTAAATATAGCCAATGAACTGGCCTCAACTACCTTCTGTGGCAGAGAGTTCCAGAGATTCAACACTCTCTGTGTGAAAAATGTTTTTCTCATCTCGGTCCTAAAGGATTTCCCCTTAAACTGTGACCCCTTGTCCTGGACTTCCCCAACATCGGGAACAATCTTCCTGTATCTAGCCTGTCCAACCCCTTAAGAATTTTGTAAGTTTCTATAAGATCCCCCTCAATCTTCTAAATTCTAGTGAGTACAAGCAGAGTCTATCCAGTCTTTCTTCATATGAAAGTCCTGACATCCCAGGAATCAGTCTGGTGAACCTTCTCTGTACTCCCTCTATGGCAAGAATTTCTTTCCTCAGATTTGGAGACCACAACTGCACGCAGTACTCCAGGTGTGGTCTCGCTAAGACCCTGTACAACTGCAGTAGAACCTCCCTG
Organism: Leucoraja erinaceus; assembly: GCF_028641065.1. Taxonomy (NCBI): domain Eukaryota; kingdom Metazoa; phylum Chordata; class Chondrichthyes; order Rajiformes; family Rajidae; genus Leucoraja; species Leucoraja erinaceus. The sequence goes on along the minus strand of NC_073381.1, from coordinate 21,932,518 downwards.
CTCCTATACTCAAATCCTTTTGCTATGAACTCACTTGAGACTTGAGACTTGAAATACTCATTCACTCTCTGTGCATTCACTCTCTGAATTCTCTTCATGATTTTATAACTTTCAAAGCTACTATGTAATCCAATTCTGAATTGAGATCCAATATCATATTGACACCATTATTTAAATTCACCTCGGGAGCTTTGACTTACTCTGCACTGAATAAGTTATTCATTTATTTTCAAACATGAGGAACGATTTACCTGAGCTTATAGAATTATTAACGGTGCCAATTTTTACATGCATGGTGGGATTAACATCATGAACAGTTCCACTGAGACCACAGGGATTTGATTTAAACAAAAGGATGGTTAATTTAGAGATAGTGCAGAAACTGGCCCTTCAGCCCACTGAGTCAGTGCTGACCAGCGATTCCCGCACACTAGTACTATGCTATCCTCCGTACACACTAGTGACAATTTACAATTTTACCGAAGCCAATTAACCTAAAAACCTGTACATCTTTGGAATGTGAGAGGAAACCGGAGCACCCGGATAAAACCCACGCAGGGCACAGGGGGAACGTACAAACTCCATACAGTGGTGCAAGTACAAGGAATAATTTGGGAGAAAATAAAAAACAAAGGCTTGGTGAGCTTTTAACAAAGGTTTTAATGTTGTAAACCTAGTGTTGTCGTTTGAGGCTTAAATGTCAATGACAGCAGAAATAACATGGTGGCTAGAGGGTCAGAAGAGTTGTGGCTTTTAAGGTACTGTTGTATGGATTCGGGCAATTTCCTGAAGGGCTTAATGTTGAAGGAAAATGAGCTGGATAAGAGTTAGAACAAGAGTTTGGCAAAGAAAGAAGGAACTGTGGCTGTAAGTTCATTAGAGATCAGGATCACAAGGATATTAATGGCCTCGCAGGATGGTAAAAGCAAGAATATGGCCCTTAATTTGGATCAGAGAGTTGACTCTGAAGAAGGGATTGGGCAGCAGAGAAAAACAATGAATTCTGAGGCTGAGATCAGCAGAGAAGCACCATACTAAAACCTAGGAGATGGTGAGTGCTGATTTGCGGGATCAGGAATGGCTTTGGGGAACAGGATGAAGCACATAGTTGCTGAACTGGTCCACCAAGATAGTGCCTCCAAATGTTGGCCAGGGCAAGGACTCATTTTAAAATCTATTTTAAAAGACAGTGCTACACAGTTATGATGAGTCGGCTTTAATCATGGATAGTTAGTTTGGTTTAGAGTGAAAGCATGGAATCAGGCCCTGCAGCTCCTTCAGCCCATGGAGTCCACATTGACCGTTAATCACCCTTTCACACTAGTTCTATGTTATCCCACTTTCAAGTCCACTCCCTACACACCAAGAGCAATTTTACAGGGGGTAATTAACCCACAAACCCGCTCGTTTTTTTTGATGTGGGAGGAAACCGAAGCACCTGGAGAAAACGCACAAGGTCACAGGGAGAATGTGCAAACTCCACACAGAGAGCATCCAATGTCACAATGGAACCATGGTCTCTGATGCTGTGAGGCAGCAACATTACCAGCTGCACCACTGTACTGTCCTTTTGAGCAAAAGGGATCATTACTCTGGCCTTACTCAAGTGTGATGATGTATAGACATGGATCTCACAGCAGTATTTAGCAGTGCAGAATAATTATACTCTCTTCCTACCTAATGTTTAATCTCAGTGAAATGCAAAATAATTAGATTCCTTCATTTGCCTCATCTACTTTTGTTGACATTCCTTCCTAAACTACAATGATACCAATTAATCAATAGAGAGAAAAAATATATATATTTGAAGAAAAGCTGGGTGGGGTTTCTCCTGGTTTACTGACATTACTCAAAAATAATCTGGCCAATTAAGAAAAACAATCTTCTTGCAAGATATTATTCTTAATAAATTGGTTGGTACATTTATCTGTTATAACAGTGAATACGATTCCAAATTACATTATTGCTGTTGACATACTCTAAAAGCATGATAAATTTATGCTTTCATTCCCGTGACATAACATTAGTTCAGAGTCTTATCTATAGTTGAATTGTAATGCAAATTAAGGATGCAAAGTAAATGTGTTTCTTCATAACCAGCAGAATATATCTGGGAGAAGAATTAAATTCTACCATTTTTCCTGTTCAAAATGTTAATTAGTTCAGGAAGAGAATGCAGGAACATTTCAAAAATCTGAGACTTTGTTGGAATGAAACAGGAGATTTTATGATCGTGCAACGTTGAAACAGGTACAGTGGCCCAAATTGACCATGCCGACCAACATGTCTACACTAGTCCCACCTACCACTTATGCACACTTGTAACAAATTTCTCAGAGAACCAGGTAAGTTTGAAGCAGGTAGGAACTATCTGTACAGGGACACGAGGAACTGCAGATGCTGGTGTTCTGTGGGGCTGGAACAGGCAGAAACAATGAGTCGGTCAGGACAATCCTGTTTGTGGATTTTAGGAAGAAGATTGAAGTGCACGGCTGAGAAATATAAGGTTGGAGGCCGTGGATGGAGATCATCTGAGGTGATGAAATCAGAAACAGTCAGGAAGATGATGGGCTGATGTTCGTCTGTGGAGTCATAGTCAAGGCATAGGAATGAGGAGGTGTCCAAGAGCTGGTGACAGGCCTCAGAGGTAGCCTGCCAGAAAACACCAGCACCTCCCTTGTCAGAGGGATTGCTAACAGTGCTGGGATTGTTGCTGAGTGAGCATTCAACATTTACAGCATTTACAAGACTACTATAGCTGTGTTTACAAGGAACGTGGGCAGGTACAGGAAAATAAAAAGTTTAGAAAGATATGGGACTAGGCACTAGCTTAGATGGAGCATCTTGGTCAGCAGAGACGTATTGGGCCGAAGGGCCTTTTCCCATGCTACAGTATATGACTCTGAGTATGCGGAAACAAGAACCTGGCTGGTTTAAGAAGAGCATGGAAGCTCCAGTGAGTAGAAAGAAGAGTGGCAAACATTTTCAGGTCAGACAGATACCGAACCAATAGACAATAGGCAATAGGTGCAGGAGTAGGCCATTTGGCCCTTCGAGCCAGCATCGCCATTCAATGTGATCATGGCTGATCATCCCCAATCAGTACTCCATTCCTGCCATCTCCCCATATCCCCTGACTCCATTATTTTAAGAGCCCTATTTAGCTCTCTCTTGAAAGCATCCAGAGAACCTGCCTCCACCGCCCTCTGAGCCAGAGAATTCCACAGACTCACCACTCTCTGTGAGAAAAAGTATTGCCTTTTCTCCGTTCTAAATGGCTTATTCTTTATTCTTAAATCCCGAACCATCGGGATTTCTGAACGGTCAGATCGTGGATAGTCAGAATTGGACTGGAGCCCAAGTTTTATTTAACGTTCCTCTGTTTGCCATTCCATCTGTCAGATTTCAAAGATGCAAAAGAACTAACCTGTAAAACTAAAGGTAGACACAGAATGCTGGAGTAACTCAACGGGACAGGCAGCATCTCTGGCGAGAAGAAATGGTTGACGTTTCGGGACGAGAATGAAGAAGCGTCTTGACCCGAAACGTCTCCCATTCCTTCTCTTCAGCGATGCTGCCTGTCCTGCTGAGTTACTCCAGCATTTTATGTCTACCTTTGATTTAAACCAGCATATGTAGTTCTTTCCTTCACATAACCTGTAAAACTATTGGCAAGACATTAATGATTTATCAAAAGCCAGCAAATGGTGTTCGGTAAGGTGTCCACAGAGATAGTGAAGCTGCCTCAGGGTCCCCGTGGCTCTTGTTTATTGATATCTTAGAAATGAAATCTACCTCTCATGGGAAGTAAATTGCTTTTACCAACTGAATACAAGTCAATTAACATCACCCGCTGTTTCACATTCCCTAATATCAGATACAAGCAACCGGCAATTTTAACTAATATCAATTATTTTCAAGTAATGTCTGGTTCAGCTAACCCTACAAAGTCTATATCTCCTCAGTCAGGTTCTGATGGTACATTAAAGCAAGGAGCAATTTTGTACATTGCATCTTATTGATGCATTGGAAAGTTCACATGGAATCCAACTAAAAATAAAGTCTACATTTTTCAAAACACAAAGTACAGGAGGAACTCAGCATAACAACAGTCAGACTTCTTACAACATTTTCATAAGGTTTAGGAGCAGAATTAGGCAATTCGGCCCATCAAGTCTATTCCGCCATTCAATCATGGCTGATCTATCTCACCCTCTCAACCCCATTCTCCTGCCTTTGCCCCATAACCCCTGACACCCTTACTAATCAAGAATCTATCAATCTCTGCCTTAAAAAAAAAACATTGGCTTGGACTCCATAGCTGTCTGTGGCAATGAGTTCCAACACTGCGAAATATCATTGCATATACCATTTCAATCTGCAGATTGATTCACTGTTACAGATACACCATTGAGTAGCACGGCACATATTATATTGTGATTTTTCCTATTTCTTTCCCTTCTGAAAAATAAAGTAAGATAAATTATTTGCGGGCAGGTTAATGGATCACTGTCAACCCAGTGACTAAAACACTTCGTTCAACCATTTACATGAGCACCCACTATTCGTTGACTGATTTAAAATAAGAATAACATAAAGCTAACACACTAGAGTCAATTTTTAATTCAGCCTTTTGAGTGCCAAAACCTCAAACAAATGATAATATGATTTCATGCACTGAACTCCAGTTGCGAATGTTGCTATTTGATTTATGCGTTACAGTTTTGCTCCTTTTTGATTAGATCCAAGATGCACTAGTGTAGTTTAGTATAAAGATACAGCCCTTCGGCCTACTGAGTCCCTGTTGACTATCAATCACCTCTTCACACTAGTTTTTATGTACCGCAAAAAGCAGTTGCAGTCCATCCAATCTCCGCTTATAACTCAAGCCTTCCACTCTAGGCAACATTCCTGGGATTTTTTTCTGCACTCTCTCTAGCTTAATCCTATCCTTCCTATAGTATGGTGACCAGAACTGCACACAGCACTCCAAGTGAGGCCTGAGGAACAATTTCTTCCAATGCCTATGCGCAATGCTACTGCAAATGAAGCAAAGCATACAATATGCTTTCTCCACCACTGACTACCTGTGTCACCACTTTCAGGGAACTATCCACTTATTCACTGGGAACCATGAACTATGCACTGGTGATGACAGATGCGATGAGTGGGCCAGTTGGAGAGGGACGGGATAGTACCTCCAATACCTGCTGTCTACCAGGCGGAGTTATCTACAGTGGTGGGGACTCTGTACACCACTACAGTGGTGGGACTCATCTCCGCGGGGGACGAGTACGCCTACCGGGATGAGGTGGAGCAGCTGACAGTGTGGTGCGAAGAAAATAACCTGCTCCTCAACACCTCAAAGACGAAGGAGGTAATAATAGACTTCAGGAAAAACAAAACGGACATGGTACCACTGACCATCAGAGGGGACTGTGTAGAGAGGGTGGCGGATTTCCGCTTCCTGGGAATCCACATTGAGGAGGACCTGACGTGGAGCATGAACACCACTGCGCTGCTGAAAAAGGTCCAGCAGAGACTGCACTTCCTGCGGGTGCTCAGGAAGAACAACATCACTCAGAGGCTGCTGCTGTCCTTTTATCGGTGCTCCATTGAGAGCATACTAACATACTGTGTATGCGTGTGGTACACCAGCTGCACAGTGGCTCAGAGGAAAGCGCTCCAGAGGGCCATTGACAACGCCCAGAGGATTGTCGGCTGCCCTCTCCTTACCTTGGAGGACCTACACAGTTCCCGCTGCACCAAAAAAACCCAGAATATAATAAAGGACATCTCCCACCCCGGACACTCCCTGTTTGAACTGTTGCCGTCAGGCAGACGGTACAGATCCACAAGGACAAGGACAAATAGACTACAAAACAGTTTTTACCCCACTGCTATAAAAGCACTAAATGTGGCCGCCAAGGAACGCAGGGGCGATACAGACTAAGGGACTGTGGTAACGGTGAAATCGACAGAAGGATGGAGGGTTGGGTGTGTATGCGTGCTTTGTCTGTGTTTTTTATTTATTTGCTTATCTTTATTATTTTACCGTGGATGTTTCGTTAGCTTTAGAAATGTTTGAATGCTGCACTGACTGGCTGACATTTAAAATTTCGTTGTACATGGCCCATGTTACAATGACAATAAAGAAACTATTCTATTCTATCACAGGCAGCCTCGTGGAGTTATGGAGTTATTGCTGGGCACCGGGCGGAGATATCACTGGGCACCAGGCGGAGATATCACTGGCCACCAGATGGAGTTATCGCTGGCCACCAGATGGAGCTATCGCTGGCCACCAGACAGTTATCACCAAAGATCTTATAGCGGAGCAAGATTACTCTTACGCAAACGTGTAGTACGCTCATGGGCGGATTCATGGGTGATTATATGACCTATTTTAGCAACCAGGCCCCGCCATCTTGCTCCACCATCTTGTTCCGCCATCTTGCTTCCTGTCAATGATCGGATCTTTGTTTCCGCAGCGGGGAGAGGGAGTGCGGGGCCTGGGGAGAGGGAGTGTACGGCCCGGGGAGAGGGAGTGTGTACGGCCCGGGGAGTGGGAGAGGGAGTGTACGGCCCGGGGAGAGGGAGAGGGAGTGCGTGGCCCGGGGAGAGGGAGTGTACGGCCCAGGGAGAAGGAATGCGCGGCCCGGGGCAGCGGGAGAGGGAGTGTGGGGCTCGGGGATAAGGCCTAGTGTGTGTGAAGTTGCGGGGAGGTTTACAATGTTTCTTATTTAATGTCCCTTGTCTAGTCTGAAATAAAGTTCATCATTGGATCAGAAGAAATATAATTGTGTGTGTTATATGATTATATACATTTATATCACATTCATGTATGTGTGTTTATAAACATTTTATTCTTTAACAAGAATTAACAGAATTATGAACTAACAGAATTATGAATCTAACCCTATATCACGCACAGAAACTTCCCCCGCAATGTCAATTACCCTGCGAGTCGGGTCGGGTCGGTTCCGGTTACTACAAAATCAACTCAAACACTGCTTGTGAGCCATTTAAAAAGAAATGATTTAAAATATATTAAAAAAGACAATTACCAGAGTCAAATTTTATTCTTGACAAGAAGTATGAACTGACAGAATGATGAATCTAACCCTATATCACACACACAAACTGTTCATTGATTACACTGCGAGTCGGGTCGGGCCAGGTAGGCTCCATTTACTAAAATGGGTGGGGAAAAATGCCCAGGATCCCCTCCGTAGCGTACTACACCTCAGCCCATTGTATTTAGCAGGAGTAGCCCATCTTGCTCCGCTATAAGATCTTTGGTTATCACTGGCCACCTCATGGAGTTATTGTCTATGAAGATGAGCCACTTCTAGTGTTATGAAGGTGCAGTTATTTCTGTGCTTTAATCCAAGCAAAAATGGATTGATCTATCTATTATAAACAGAGGTTGTTTTTTTGCAAAATGTTTGGTAGAAATAGGAAGAAAATTAGGCCTCTGTTTATTTTCTCTATGTTCTGAATGGTCAACTTCTGCAATGCCAAGATTTATATCCTCCAAGTAATAGGAACTGAAAATGCTCTCAGCGTAACAAAACGAGTAAAATGCATTGTCACGTCTCAGTTCATCTCTGTTATTTTTTAACTGATTCTCTATGATATTCAAATTTCAGACCTGCATCGTGAGATATCAAAGGAACCGAAGCAAACCTTAGACCAAGGCTGCAATATGTAACTCTCCCTATTACTGAATGAAGGCTATTTTTCATACACAACTGTAACTTTAGGGCAGATTTTCAAAATGCTGCTCATGTAGATTGTTTGTCCATTATTAATGGAAATTAAATTTAGTCCATTCGTATAATTGGGGAGGGGGACTGAAATAAGTTGTCAATTTAATACCAAGACAATAGGTTGAAAATTTACCTTCATGACACTTTTCAGTAGGTGAGCTGTAACATTGTGTGGATGTTTACTATAGAGTTATGGTTCCTGGTTGTCACAGAGGCATAGCAGGAGGTGCTGCTAAGCCTGGAAGTGTCCTGGGTTTGATTCCCACCACCAGTGCTGTCTGGTTAGAGTTTGCACATTCTGGCTGTGATTCCATGAGCTTCCCCCCTCCCATGTGATCCAGTTTCCTCCCACATCTTGAAGATGATTTGGTTTGTATGTTAGAGCATAGGAGCATTAGGTACAGTTGTAGGCCACTCAGCCCCTGAAACCTGCCCCGCGATTCTATACGATCATGGCTGATCAGCCCCAGCCTCATCTCCTCTTCTGTGCCAGTTCCTCATCTCCTTCAATTCATTGATCTTTCAAAAATGTATCCACTTCCTCGTTAAATACCCCAGTTATCCCTCCTCAGCAAACCCCTGGGATAGTGAATTCCAGAGTGTCACTATCCACTGAAAGAAGCGGTTCTGGTCTGTGCCAGTAGCATCAGGTTTAATGACGCACTGCCATCTCTGGGATGCTGCCTGACCCATTGGGTTACTCCAGCACTTTGTAAGGAAGAAGGGTCCTGACCCGAAACGTCACCTGTCCATGTTCTCCAATACAATACAATACAATACAATTTATTTGTCACTTGAACCTCATAGAGGCTCAAGTGAAATGTTGTTTCTGCAGTCATACATACAAGAAAAAAAAGACCCAAGACACAACACAATTTTCACAGAAATCCATCACAGCGCATCTCCACCTCGCTGTGATGGAAGGCAAAAAAAACGTATCTCTCCCCTGCACTTCCCTCTCCCCCCGATGTCAGAGTCAAAGTCAGAGCCCCCGGCGGGCGATAACAATTGTCCCGCGGCCATTAACGCCGCGCCGGGTGATGCAAGGCTGCGCTCCGGGTCTTGTTGTTGGAGCCCCGGGCGGGCGCTGGCAAAGTCCCGCAGCCGTTGAAGCCACGCCGGGCGATGATGTAAGGCCCCGCTCCAGGTCATCCCCGACCCCGCTACTCGGGCGGGAGAAGTCGCCGTTGCGGAAGCCCCGAAAAGCGGTCTCCCAGCAGGGACCCGCAGGCTCCCGGTGTCACTGTCCACCGGACCTGCGGTTGGACCCTCCGAATCTCCGAGAGTCGGGTCGCAGCAGCGCGCCACCACCGCTCCTCCCACTCCGGACTCGGCCAGCTCCGTGATGGTGAGTAGGTCCGCAGCTCCGTGACTGGAGCCCCAGGATGTTCCTGCTGGAGGCCGCTCCATGGTGCAGCCCCAACGACAACGGAGACCCGACAGGAAAAGGTCGGGTTCTCCGTGCAGGGGAGAAATTTTAAAAGTTTCCAGGGATGCCACCTGACCCACTGAGTTAATCCAGCACTTTGTGTCTTTTTTCTGGTGAACCAGCATCTGAAGTTCATTGTGTCTCCCTTCTATGCCTTGTTCCAAAGTCCAAATATCCTCAGCCCTATTTTGCATCATCATCAAACTTGGATACTTTCCACTTTGCCCCTCTCTTTCCGGTCATTATATAATAAATAATTGAGCCTCAAGAACTGACACTTGGGGAGCTATGTACATTTGAGCCTACGTACACAGCTTGAAAAAGACCTTGACTCTTCCATGAAACCAGTCATTAATCAACACTTATATGATAACATGAGCTCTCGTCTTGTGCACTAGCCTTGCATGTGGGACCTGGTCAAATCTCCTCTTAAAATCCATACGGTCTACACCTGCAGGGTCAAGAGTCAAGAGTGTTTAATTGTCATATGTACTAACAATGGAATAATGCAATTATTACTTGCAATAGCTTAACAGGCCTGTAAACTTAATACACATATATAATATATAATAAACAAAAAATCATTAAATTAATAACCCCATTACAAGTGCAAAAAAACCCCAAAGTCCTTTATGCAACCAAAGATAGTCCATAGAAGTTCATAGTTGAGCTTAGTGTTGTGTAATTTTCAAGAAGCTGGGAAGACCTATTCCTAAACTTTGTGGTCACTGTTTTCAGATTTCAATACCTTCTTCCCAATGGTTGGGAAATTAAATGGAGTGGAGTGGAATGGAATACGAGGCTCAGTGAGATTCTTTGCTTATATACCCAATGTATAAAAATAGCAGCCACCTATGGCACTGACAAAGTTACAAAGCTCGCCGTCTCCTCCTTTTGTTCTCACTCCCGCCAGAGAGACCCTCTACACGAGGTCCCATAGTCCTTTGTTCTCCCACCCTCCCCAATTATCTATTGTTCTCCCCCCCCACCACTTCCCCCCACACCGGGTCCTCCATTGTTCTCCACCTTCCAAACGCCGGTCCTTCACGCTCTCATCGACCGTCGACCCCCAAGGCATCGCCGCCGCCACGAGGCCTCACCACCGCCGAGGGCCCATCTTCGATAAGCTTCAACGCTGCCGAGGCCCCACCGTCGCGCGGTTTCACTGCTGCCGCCTCTTCGCCACCGCCGAAGCCTCACCGTTGTCGACGCCCCACTTCACACCTCCATGGTGCCGACTCGGGCCCAGAACCGCAGGCTCCGTCGCTGCTCCGCCAACTCGGACTCCAACCCGCGAGGCCCAGCTCCTCCGTCCGATGACCTAGGAGCCGCCGGCCGGGCCCAGGAAGGTTTCCAGAAGGCACCTCGATAAAAGCGTCTGACCGCGTTCCCAGTCAACAGCCGCGGCCAGTCAGGAAGCCTTCTGGCTGTGCGGTAAATGAGGTAGAGTAACAACATTTAAAATAAATTTGGACAGGTAATCAGATAGGAAAGCTTTAGAGGGATATTATGAATCAAATACGTGAAAATGGGATGTGCTTGGCTGGGTCATCTTAGTCAACATGGAAGGCTCTGTTTCAATGCTGTATGGCTCTATGACTCTATCTACTGCCACTTTCCTGAAACTCGGTGAGTACGAAAACACGAACAATTTATCTACTTTCAATCTCATAAAGTTTTCAGGTTGGTAGGTTAATGAGTTGCCGTAGATGGAGAGTTGATAGGGAGGTGAAAAAAAATAGGCTACATTGAAATAAATGGATGAATGTGATTGATGGGATTGCTCTGAGAGCTAGCACAGGCTTAATGGGCAGAATGACCTCCTGTGTCATGAGGAGAAATGAGCATGAAATAACATTGCAGGATTCTGTGGATGATCAGCCACGAGATCCTTTCATTTATTCCTTTTCTGGTCTCTTTGCGTAATCTAGAAAAAAAAACTGCTCAGTTTGGCATTTAGGTTTAACTTAGTTTATTGTCACGTGTGCCAAGCTACAGTGAAAAGCTTTAGTTGTGTGTTAGGCATCTCGACTACTGCAGGGTAATTTGTTATTTTATAAATCGGAATGAAATGTTGGTATTCCTTAAAATAATTCACAGTTGCCGCTCATAGATTATTGATGCAAGAGTGGGTGTTTCCTTCAGTCTTTGGAGATGGCATGTGGTCAAGAGCCATACCGAACCCATGTTATTTTCCTCGTAAACCTCAAAGACCTCTTTACTTCTCATCCAGCTGAGAAACATGATGTTCAGTGCAGAGCCCTGTGTATTTCCCTTGCAGGTAATGGGGTCCATTGGAGCTCCAATGCTGAGAATCTGGCATGTTCAGTGAACGTGGTCATGTTCAATGTCTAGTCAAGTCAAGTTTACTATCAATATGTACAAGTACGGTGATGCACCCGTACCATTGTAAACCTTGATTGCAGCAGCATCACAGGCACATAGACTCAAACATTAAACGTTTAAAAACTAAAAATTACACTATATTCTACAATCATAATCATACTTTATTAGCCAAGTATGTTTTTCAACATACGAGGAATTTGATTTGCCATACAGTCATACTAATAAAAAGCACCAGAACACACAAAATACATTTTAACATAAACATCCACCACAGTGACTCCTCCACATTCCTCACTATGATGGAAAGTGAAAAAAAGTTCAATCTCTTCCCTTCATTGTTCTCAGATGATCGGACACTGGGTCGGGCTAGTCAAAACATTCTGTGACTTTGGAGCTCCCGACTCGGTCGCTGCCCGTGACTGAGAGTTCTGCGATATTAAAATCCGTAGGGCATGGTTGGAGTGTCGATCCCAGGCAAGGGATTGGCTCTGCTGGTAAGTCCACACCTTGTGGTGGGGCTCAAAGTCAGTCCCGAACAAGGCCTCCAGCTCCACGATGTTAGGCCACAGAGCAAACGGAGATATGACCTGGAAAACAATTGCATCTCTGGCAAGGTAAGAGATTGGAAAAAAAGTTTCCCTCGCCCACCCCCCACATAAAACAAACCAGAAAACATCAACACAAACGCAACACACTAAAAATAACAAAAAAAAGACGAAAGGACAGACAGACTGTTGGCGAGGCTGCTATTGTGGCGCCGCCTGGTGGACAAGAGAGTGAAGAGAAAAACACGATGTGAAAATAAAACAAGACATTAGTGCAAAACACCATTGGAAAAGAAGTCCATAGCAGTCAAGAGGTGGTCTTTAGTGCGTAAGATGGAACTGCAGATGCTGGTTTAAACCGAAGATAGACACAAAAAGTTGCAGTAACTCAACAGGATAAGCAGCATCTGGAGAGAAAGAATGGGTAACATTTTGGATCGAGACCCTTCCAGAGATGCTGTCTGTCTCGCTGAGTTACTCCAGCTTTTTGTCAATCTCCGGAGGTCATTAGTGTTCTGTTGCTGAGATCGGTTTAGGGTTGTGCTGATTTGTTCAATATCCCGATGATTTTAGGAACGCAGCTGCTCCTGAAACTGGTGGTGTGGGACTCCAGGCGTCTATATCTCGAGGAGGCAGTGAGAAGAGGGTGAAGATCCTTGATGAAAGATACCACTTTCTTGAGGCAGCATCTCATGTAGATGTTTTCAATGGGCTGTCCAATACTTTGCAGTCTCTTGTGTACCAGTGCATTGAAATTGAGGCAATGATGCAACCATTCTGAAGAAAGGGTCTCGACCCAATACATCTCCCATTCCTTCTCTCCAGCGATGCAGCCTGATCTGCTGAGTAACTCCAGCATTTTGTGGTCTAACTTCGGTTTAAACCAGCAAGTGCAGTTCATTCCCACACAGGATACTTTCTACACTGCATCTGCTGTGATCTCACAATAGAATTGTGGCTACCCACAATAGAAAGTGGTATCTGAGACCTTCAGTGAAAGAATGGCAATTAAGAGATAATATGCCTTATTATCATCTTCCTTTCATATTGCATCTCGGTGAAGTACAACTGGGTATGGTTAAAAACAATATAGAAATGCCACTGATACAATTTTATTAAACTCATCACCATGTGACAGAATTGAATTCATGAAAAGTACAAAGTGCTGGAGTAACTCAACAGATCAGGCAGCATCTCTTGAGGGAATGGACAGGCAACGTTTCAGGTCGGGACCCTTTTCAGACTTCAGCATCTACAGGTCCTTGTGTTTTTGCCCAAGTCCAGGAGTTTGGAAATGAATTTGATTAGGATTATGGCGCTGAAGGCAGAGCTGTTGTCAATGAACAGGACTCTAACATAGTTGTCCTTGTTATCCACATGCTCCAGCAATGAGTGTAGGGCCAGGGAGATGATGTACTCTTGGCTATCAGCAGCATGCTGGTGAACTTGAATAATGATCTGAACAAAACATCAGCAGTCCAAGATCCCCACTGTCCCCATATAGTTACTGCTGTGTTTGCTTGCAATCAGCTGAGTCTGTAGATTCATATGAATAGCAGTAGCTGGCACACTGAAGGGTTTTTAATTGACATGTTACAATTTAAATGCTGTATTCACAAAGAGATCAATTGAAATGATAAATGCTGAAATTAGTTGTTAATTAATGATTTATTGGGTCATTAAACACTAGTTGGTGAACAGAATATATTCTGGATTAATTTGCATTAATTGATTTTGATTCTGCAAAAGTGAACACTAAATCTTTGAAGGGATCATTTGAAGAGTATTTTAGTTCATTTCAAGCTTCTTGTATGCTTCATCTATTATAAATATACAGTAGATATAATTTCAATTACATTTCAAAAGCAAATGACTGAAAGTAGGTTGGATACTTTTGGTGTAAATCAAGTTCCTGGAAATGACACAGTTAGATTTTAATTTAATTGCCTTGTTAACAAAATGTTATTCCTGTTTCCTTCAGCTACAAAATGTGGCCTCATAGTGTGAGATATTTGGATGCTAGCGGTACTGCATTATTTCCAATGCACGCCCAGATGAAGGGCAGCACAGTGGTGCAGCTTCTCGAGCTGCTGCTTCACTGCACCAACAACCTTGGTTCGATGCTGACTTTGGGTGCTGTTTGTGTGGAGTTTGCATGTTTTCCCTGTGACCCCGTTGCTCCGGTTTCACCTCAAAGTTGTGCAGGGTTGTTGAATAATTGACCTCTGTAAAATTCAATCTTATGTTTAGAGAGTGGATGAGAAAGTGGGATTACATCAAACTCGTATGAATGGGTGATTGATGGTCGACATGAACTCAGTGGGCTGAAGGGCCTGTTTCCATGTTGTATCTCTAAACTAAACGAACCTAAACTAAACTAAACTAAACTAAATTAAACCATATTATTAGAACCACTGCCTCACAGCCGAGTGACCTGGGTTCAATCCTGACCTTGGGTGCTCACTTCAAGGAATTTGCATGTTGTCCGTGTGATCACACAAGTTTCCTCTGGTTACCCAATTTTCCTCGAACATCCCAAAGCCATGCAGGTTTACAGGTTGAATTATTGCTGTGAATTACCCCTGGCAGATGACTGAAGGAGGTGGGCTGGGGTGGGATGGAGTGGTAACCTGAACTGCACACGATACTCCATGTGTCTCCAAACCACTGTTTTACAAAGCTGGAACATGATGCCCTGGGGGGCGTTGCCTCAGAAACCACCAGATAGTGGCTGCAGTGCGGCCACAAATGCTGACTTCCTGAGAGAGCAAAGTAAACCTCTGCTCTATAAACTGGCTGCCAGTGCCTCCGCAACTTGCTGAATTAATGTAACACCCAACAAGTCACTCTGCTCACATGGATGTAGAGGCCTGTTGGCAGCTGTATGCTGTCTAGGATCAGGAGCCTGGAGATGAGTTTGGTTGGGATCATGGTGCTGAAGGCAGAGCTATGGGGAAAAACAGGATATTGGTGTACATGTAATTCCAATAGTGCAGTGATGCATTTGGGACCAGGGAGATGACTCACTATTGGATACCAGCAGCATGTTGGTGAAATTGTAGAATGAGCTTAACCCAACATCAGAGAGTGGCGCAACAGTAGAGTTGCTGCCTTACAGTGTCACAGACACGCATTCCATCCTGACTATGAATGCTGCCTGTGTGGAGTTTATACGTTCTCCCTGGGACCGCATGGGTATTCTCCGGGTCCTTTGGTTTCCCCCCAGAATCCAAAGATGTGCAACGTTTGAAGGTTAATTAGCTGCTGTAAATTGTCCAAAGGGTGCAGGATAGAATGAGTGTATGGGGATCATTGGTTGGCCTGAATTGGGTGGACCGAAGGGCCTGTTTCCACACTGTATCTCTAAAACTAAAATGTTTGAAGATCCCCACCGTTCCTACATTGTTGCTGCTTACATGAAAGAGATGTGTAGGGTACCCTTTGTACACAGAGAATGGTAGGTACCTGGAACACGCTGCCAGGGTCGAGGCAGATACAACAGTGATGTTTAAGAGGCTTTTAGATATGCACATGGATATGCAGGAAATAGAGAGATATGGATCATGTGTAGGTAGAGGACATTAGACAATAGACAATAGGTGCAGGAGTAGGCCATTCAGCCCTTTGAGCCAGCACCGCCATTCAATGTGACCATGGCTGATCATCCCCAATCAGTACCCAGTTCCCGCCTTCTCCCCATATCCCCTGACTCTGCTATCTTTAAGAGCACTATCTAGCTCTCTCTTGAAAGTATCCGGAGGCAGAGAATTCTACAGACTCACAACTCTCTGTGAGGAAAAAGTGTTTCCTCATCTCTGTTCCAAATGGCTTACCCCTTATTCTTGATGGCCCCTGGTTCTGGACTCCCCCAACATCGGGAACATGTTTCCTGCCTCTAGTGTGTCTAAATCCTTAACAATCTTATATGTTTCAATAAGATCCCCTCTCATCCTAAACTCCAGAGTGCACAAGCCCAGCTGCTCCATTCTCTCAGCATATTACAGTCCCGCCATCCCGCTTGTAAACCTGCACTGCACTCCCTCAATAGCAAGAATGTCCTTCCTCAAGTTAGGGGACCAAAACTGCACACAATACTCCAGGTGTGGTCTCACTGGGGCCCTGTACAACTACAGAAGACTCTGCTCCTATACTCGACTCCTCTTGTTATAAAGGCCAGCATGCCATTTGCTTTCTTCCAGGGCTGGATTTACGTATAAGCTAGGCAAGCTTAAGCTTAGGGCCATGAGATCTAGGGGGTCTACTCACCTCGCTGCCTCACCGAACCCATCGAACCTCGCCGCCCCACTGACCATCCGCCCACCGGAACCTCCTACTGTTTGCCCGCTGACACTCGACACTCCACCGCCCTGCAACAGCCCACAGCCATCGCCTTACCTGAATCCTGGACTCAGCACCGGGCCTGAAGCTTCCACGCTGCAGACTCCAACCCCTGGGTTTGACTGCGCTGGGTCCTAGTGCTAGGCCCCTCCAACCCTGGTAACCTCAGTGGCTGTTCCACTGGGTCCTCCCCATTCCCCTCAAACCATGTGACCCCAGGTCTTCCCCACCCACACTACAGTCCTCACCCCCGTACCCCCTGACCACCTCGGCCTCAGTCCACTCACCAGCCATCCTCCAGACCCAACCCCCATCACTGCCGTGTATTCACCATCCCCCCCTGACCTCCCCCACTCTGAGACCGAATGGTTTGTCCTCAGCAGGGAGACCTTACCTTCGTCCCCCTCCGTCCCCACCTCAATGAGTTCCGCACCCGCCACGATTTGGGGCTCTTCTTCCGTCGCCTCCGCCTCGCACTGTTCTTCCATGGGAAGGAGTCCTCGCTCCCATTAATGATCCCTTTTCCCGTCTCCAACGGATCCCCCCCACCTCATGACTATTGGTATAATGAAATATGGGGGTCACGTCGGAATGGGAGAACATTCTCAGTGGCTTGGACTTCCGAATCGGCCACTTCCTACCGGAGACCGCGGCTCCCAAAGTCCACAGGCTGAGCTGGGTGGAGATTCACGCAAAGGGTTCCCAGGGCTCCGCGATATTAAAATCAGTGCGGCCCGAGGCTGGGAGCTCCGCAAACCACAGCTCCGTGATGTTGAAGCAGCAGGCCCAACACTCCAGAGCTTCAAACGGCGATCCGGGTAAAGCATCGCTCCCAGTCTGAAGAATGGTCTTGACCCGAATCGTCACCCATTCCTTCTATCCAGGGATGTTGTCTCTCCCTCTGAGTTACTCCAAAATGTTGTGTCTATCTTCGGTGTATCTGCAGTTCCTTATGCCCCGTCCCACTTGGGAAACCTGAATGGAAACCTCTGGAGACTTTGCGCCCCACCTAAGGTTTCCGTGCAGTTCCCGGAGGTTGCAGGTGGTTGCCGGAGGTTGCAGGTAGTGGAAGCAGGTAGGGAGACTAACAAAAACCTCCAGGAACCGCACGGAAACCTTGGGCGGGGCGCAAAGTCTCCAGAGGTTTCCATTCCAGTTTCCTAAGTGGGACAGGGGCATTACTAAACTTTATTCTGCACTCTGTATCTTTCCCTTAGATTTACAATATTGCACTTGTGTTTAGATTTATTCATGTATGGTATTATCTGATTTGATTGCAGAGCATGCAAAGCCAAGCTTTTCACTGAACTCGATACACATCACCATAAGAAATCAAAACCATGATGTTATGAAAATCATGCTACAGTTTTTGTGTAACATAACCCCTTCCTCACCCAATGCACCCCCACCACCAACCCCTCCCCCCTCCCCCTCCCCCCTCCCACTGCCCTGTACAGCCTGGGATAGGTCTGTTTAGACTGATATTTTAGGTATTTTAAAATTTAACGTTTTATCTTGGATCAGAGACTATTATTGCCCTGAGGGATGTTCTGATGGAGAGTCATGTCAAAATGTTTTAACCACCAGTATCATAGAAACCTCATGCACCCATTAAAAAAAGCAGAACAAACATAATATTATCTCCTCAACACCAGCTGAACTGTAACTGCAGTAACGGAAGTTCAATTGCTTAGCAACACCATTATAAGACATTTCACAACTTCCCAGTGAGTAAATCCACATTGATATTTAATCCTGTAAGATTGATAGAGAGAAGTTCATGGTTCAAATTCTAAAACCAATTCCCTGGACAATTTGCAACCCAAGGGATTTTGCTTGCACTGATACACTAAACTAAAAGAAAATAAATTTGATGGTGAAAATGCAAAATAACCACATAAATTGC
Source organism: Leucoraja erinaceus (assembly GCF_028641065.1). Classification (NCBI taxonomy): domain Eukaryota; kingdom Metazoa; phylum Chordata; class Chondrichthyes; order Rajiformes; family Rajidae; genus Leucoraja; species Leucoraja erinaceus. The sequence continues at coordinate 21,914,182 of NC_073381.1, read as the reverse complement.
TGGCCACGAACTTGTAATGGAGAAGGAAACAGAAACTTGAGTTGATGCTAATAGCTCTCTTGCTAATAGCCAAAGAGCTAAAAGAGTGTCTCCTTCCTATAAAGCATAATTAATTAATTAATTAATTAATTGATTAATTCATTCATTCATACATCTAATATCACTATTTACGTGTACTGATAATAACAATTGAGATTGTTGCACATCATACAATGTTTATAGAACTCCTAAGAAGTGCAATGAGCAGTTTATTAAAATGGTTCTACAGTATGTGGAGATGAACTGGGGGAGCTTGGGATTGCAAAAACCCAGAAGATTTTAGGTTGGCACAGTGGCACTGGGTGAGCTGTTGGCTCACAGCCTCAGTAACCTGGGTTTAATCATGACCTCCGTTGCTATCTATGTGGTGTTTGTCTGACACTATGACACTAACTGATTGTAAATTGCAACCTTTGGAATCGATTCCTGGCTGGAATGAGAATCTGTCAGGGTGTTTCCAAGTGGCTGAAGGAGTTCGGAGAGGAGAAAAAAGATATGTGAGGAGATTGGCAAGGTTAGAGAGGAGAGAAGGATCAGGCTGGGAGTGAGAATTGAAGCAGGGAATGAAAGATCGGATGGTTCAGGAGGTGAACGGACTTTGACAAGGATGGAGTGTTGTTTGTGAGATGGGATTGCAGTGGGTGGCATGTGAATCGTGGGATTTTAGTTACTTTAGTTTAGATTAGAGATACAGAGTGGAAACAGGCCCTTCGGCCCACTGAGTCGAGGCTGACCACCTATCCCCAATACACTGGCACTATCCAACACACCAGGGACAATTAACAATTTTACCAGGCCAATTAACCTATAAACCTGTACATCTTTGGAGTGTGGGGGGGAAACTTCCCAGAGAAAACCCACACGGGTCATGGGGAGAACGTACAGATGGCGCCCGTAGTCAGGATCGAACCCGGGTCTCTGGCACTGGAAAATGCCCCTGTCCCACTTAGGAAACCTGAACGGAAACCTCTGGAGACTTTGCACCCCACCCAAGGTTTCCGTGCGGTTCCCAGAGGTTGCAGGTGATTGCCGGAGGTTGCAGGCAGTGGAAGCAGGTAGGGAGACTGACAAAAACCTCCAGGGACCACACGGAAACCTTGGGTGGGGCTCAAAGTCTCCAGAGGTTTCCGTTCAGGTTTCCTAAGTGGGACAGGAGCATTAAGATAGCATTTCTACCGCTCCGCCACTGGGCCACCCTATTGGTAATGAGATTGTGTGGTGGAATGGGTTGGTAGATTTCCACTCTGGGTCAGGGGAAAGTATTTTTTGTCCTTCCTGGCCCAGAAACATAACTGTAAGGACATGCTTCTCTTTGGATCCCAGATGTCCAGAAGCCCATGGAAGCCTTGCCAATCAGATTCAATCCTATGTGGTATTACCTCAATAATTGTAGAGGCTTATTAAAGCATTTAAGTGAGCCAGTGGACTGCCAAGAGCAGATTGGTCACCCAATCTCTTACCCTGCCCCTCTTCTTCATAGCTAGAAAGGGCAGAATTCAAGAAGGAGCAGTCTCAGGTTTGAGAATCTTAACATTTTTAGGTGTCATCCTGTTGATTAGGTTCGGTTCAGTTTATTATCGTCATGCAGTGAAAACATTTGTTTTGTTTGATCTCCAGGCACCGTTCGTGTGATGGACAGGGCTGCGTTCACATCTCCCTGCTTTTTCTTGCAGTCTTGGTCCGAGCCACTCCAAGCTGAGATGACTGAAAATTTCATGTTGCGTTTTATAAGTCCCTTTATAATCCTGTTTCCTTTCAGTTAACATCAGCGAGATCAAACTAGGCAACCATTTTGCTGAACACTTGCCCTCCGTCCACCAAGACCTACTGGATCTCCAATTCGCTAACCATTTTTCCTCCAATTCCCTTCCCATTCCAATATGAACCTCTTTGTCCTGGGCTTCCTCATTGCCAGAGTTGAGGCCACAAGCTAACAGGACGAACAATGTCTCAAATTCTGCTACGCTAGCTTACAACTTAACAGGATGAACATTCAATTCTCCAATTTTATGTATTGCCCAACCACTGGCCTCTATTTTTTGTGCACCCCTCCCCAATGCGCATCCACTTCATCCAATATAACACCCCCCTTCGCTCCCCATCTCCTTCCACCTATATCCCTCTTGCTTTATATTTTGTGTTTAAGAAAGATCTGCAGATGCTGGAAAATCGAAGGTACACAACAATGCTGGAGAAACTCAGTGAGTGCAGCAGCATCTATGGAGCGAAGGAGATAGGCAACGCCTCTGAAGAAGGGTTTCGGCCCGAGGCGTTGCCTATTTCCTTCGCTCCATAGATGCTGCTGCACCCGCTGAGTTTCTCCAGCATTTTTGTGTACCTTTGCTTTATATTTCACTCCTTATCCCTCCTTACATGACACCCTTTTGTCTCATTCCCATCTCCAGAATTTACTTCAACCATCTACCAATCAACCCCCTTCACCTGTTTCCACTTATCACTTGTTCTGCCTCACTCTCTTTTACAACTTTCTCCCCCCACTACATTCAGTCTGAAGAATGGTCCCGATCCGAAGCGTCGTCTATCCATTTCCTCTGCAGATGTTGCCTGACCTGCTGTTATTCCAACACCATTGTTCATGTGTGACATTTAACTTACTGGGTCTTTCCATCATTTGCTTTAAATAAGCAGGCACTTGCGATTCTCCCTTTGGAAAATTGACTGAAGCTTACTTCAGCGGTTTGATGAACATGGATAATGGAATGGATGATGAGATGCCTACTTGTTATTCACACTATGATGTGATAGCTCATTATTATAATCCAGCCTGGTACATTTTCATTCATTCTTCATTGTTCTTAACCCACAGTGCTTGAAAAGAAGACGCCCAAAGAAGAACTATATTCAGTTTAGCTTATTTTTGTTTAATTTAGTTTAGAGATACAGCCCAGAAACAGGCTCTTCGGCCCACCAAGTCTGTACCAACCAGCAATCCTTGTACACTAGCACTATCCTACACACTAGGGACAATTTTACAATTTTACTGAAGCCAATTAACCTACAAACCTGTACGTCATTGGAGTGTGGGAGGAAACGGGATCACCCGGAGAAAACCCACGGGGCCACAGTGAGGAAGGACAAACTCCTTGCAGGCAGCACCTGTAGTCAGGATCGAACCTGGGTCTCCGGTGCTGCAAGGCAGCAACTCTACTGCTGCGCCACCGTGGCAATGCCAAATCCAATGTGCATTGGATTTGTTTCAATGCTCAAGTTGATTTCATGGTATTTGAAAATGTAATAAAGTGCATGAAGAGAGAGCTCAAGGTAACTCTGCAAAGCAAAACTAACCATTTCTACTCTATGCTATGAATTCATCCTGTCTATAATTCACAATGTTAATTATGGCGGCAGCGGTGGAGCTGCTGCCTCACCTAATGTTATGGTTCAGACCGTCTAAAGAAAGGCCCTGACCTGAAACATCACCTATCTATGTCTTCCACAGATGCTGTCTGACCCACTGAGTTACTCCAGCACTTTGTGGGTTTTTGTTTGTGAAACAGGCCCTTCGTCCCAGCGATCCCCGCACATTAACACTTCCCGACACACTAGAGACAATTTTAGATTTATACCATCCAATTAACCAACCAACCTATACATCTTTGGAGTGTGAGAGGAAACCGAAGCTCTTGGAGAAAACCCACGCAGGTCATGGGGAGAATGAACAAACGTAGTACAGACAGCACCCGTAGTCAGGGTCGAATCCGGTTCTCTGGCGCTGGAAGGCAGTAGCTCTACCGCTGCGCCACCGTGCCGCACTATCTCTTTATTTTCCCTTTTACCAGATTCTGATGAAGGGTTCTAGAAATGAAACATTTTCTCCCTCTGCAGATGCTATCCAGCTGACTAGGTATTTCCAGAAATCATATGTCCAGCATCTGCAGTATTTTAATTTTAATTTTGGCAGTCAGGATTGAGCGATCTAGATGTCCGTTGATAATAAGTGGGAGAATCTCGCAGACCTTGGTGAAGGTAGATAACTCAGAGATGCCACTCTGCCCTGTGTTTCTCTATTACAATTCACTTCTGGAAGAGGAGAGGAAATTATATCTAGCATTCACTAGTAACTCGATAATATAATTGCTACATCACGTCCAACATGCAGATACCTACTTATCTGTTCTGATTTCCTCCCACTTACTGGTCGGTGGGTTAATTGTCTACAGTGAACCAGCTACTCATGTGCCACAGATAGACACAAAAAGGTGGATTAACTCAGTGAGAAAGGCAGCATCTCTGGGGGGAAGGAATGGATGACCGGTTTATCTTCAGTTTAAACCAGCATCTGCAATTCCTTCCTACACATTTCCTCATGTGCCAATGGTGGTAAAGAAACATCAAAAGCGTCAATGGGCAAATGAAAGAGATTAGGTTACTGGGATAATAAATGGGGGATGTGCAATTTTGTGCCACATGTGCAAAGTGCACTTTTTACAGTCGTCTTCATTCCTGGGTGTTCGAGTTGCTGAACCAGGCCATGATGCAACCAGTCAATTTGCTCTCCACTGTACACCTGTAGAAGTTCAAGAGAGAATCCTTATCAAAACATATCAAATCGCCTCAATCTTCCAAGGAAGTAGTGACAGTGGCTTAAAATGACAGTGAGACTAAAGTGACAAGTGAAAAGTTAACGTGTGCGAATGTTGCTTGAGGTTCTGATGGTTCCTGGTATATAGCACGTACAAATATAGAAACCTGCCAATATTTAATGTCGAGCCCTTCACTAGAAGTGTGGGCATGAAGGTAGCAACACCTCCGTCACTTGTTACTTGCCGCCTGCGGATAAGATTGCAGTTTGTTTGAGATGACTGAGGTCAGGTCAACCTGATACTCATGAGGATGGAGGATTTGCATTTCAACAGCCCTCTTCCCCCACATCAACCCCAAAGGATGACAGAACCAATAAAGCACTGCTGAACTGTTGTTGCCTTGAACCACAAGGATCTCCCTCAGTGCTGGAATGAGAAATCAGTCCACGCTTAATTTGCAGAAGTCTCAAGAGCGAAAAACAATAAACTTCAGACTCAATATATGCCCAGTACTGAATCTAACCCTTGCTGAACTCAGAGGAATTGAGAGCCAATTTTGGCAGAAAAATGTAGTATAAATCAAATTGTGTTGTTTTTAAGTGTGTTGAAAACTAATAGATCTCAGCGTATATATGAACAAAGAAAGTTGAGGGGGGTGTGGGGGAGGTGGAAGTGGGGGAGGGGGGACGTGGGGGAAGGGGTGTGGAGGGGGGTAGGGGTATGGGGGGGGGTAGGGGTGTGTGGGGGAGCGGGGGGGGGGAAGGGGGGTGTGGTGGGGGAGGGGTGTGTGGGGAGGGGTGAGGTGCGGGGGGGGGAGACGGAAGGTGTGTGGGGGATGGGGGTGTGGGGGGGAGGGGGGTGAAGGAGGGGTGGTGTGGGGGAGGGGTGAGTGGGGGGGTGGGGGGGGAGGAGGAGTGGGGGGGGGGGGGGTGTGTGGGGGAGGGGGAGAGTGCGGGGTGGGGGAGGAGGGGTGGGAGGGGGGGGTGTGGGGGGAGAAGGTGTGGGGGGGGAGGGGGTGTGTGGGTGAGGGGGGTGAGGGAGGAGGGTGGGAGGGGGGGGGTGTGTGGGGGAGGGGTGAGTAGGGGAGTGGGGGGTGGGGGAGGAGGGGGTGGGGAGGGGCTGCTGTGGGGGGGGGATGCGAGAGAATAAAGGGGAAGCAGATTAGACTTTATTGCCTTCCATCACAGTGAGGAATGTGGGGAATCCACTATGGTGGATATTTATGTAAACTTTTATTTAGTTGTGTGTCTCGTTGCTTTTTTTTAGTTTGGCTGTATGGTGATTTGTATATCACTGTACCTTAATTGGTACACGTGACAATAAAAGACCTTTGAACCAGCATCTGCAGTTCCTTCCTGTACATCAACACTTCAACTGAAGCCTTAACCAGGAGCAGATTTTTGTTTTTTATGTTATACTCTGCACCTCTGTTTATAAACCCACAGGATCTCCAAAATTATTTTAACGATTTGCAAGATTCACAACATTTTCCACTTTCAAAATTCTTTGCAGACAGTCTTTCTCTCTCTGTTCCAATTGCCCCCTTTATGTTTTTGTATTTAATTCGTATTATCTCTTCTTATTTTTACCAAGCTGAATTGAAGGGCATCTTCCTCTGTGTCCATATTCACAAGTTCACAAGTTATAAGAGTAGAAGTAGGCTATTTGGCGAATCGGGTCTACTCCGCCATTCAATCATGGTGATCTCTGCCTCATAAACACATTTTCCTGCTGTAATTACCAGACTCGTACACGGGTAAAGGTATAAGCATCTTTAATAGACTCCTCAGTGTCAGATATGCAGTACATTATATGTCCAGGCTGCTGCATCTACTAAATGCAATGATTATAGTGTTTATAGGGTTATAGGGTTATTGGGTCTATATCTCTCCTCGTAGAAAATGAAAATCAACTACGGCGCTTTAAACAATATGCTGAGGGAATATAGTAGAGTTACACAAAATCACCGTATCTAGAGGGTAGCCCACTAATCCGCCCGGTCCTTGTGAGGTAGGAGGCCGCCTCACCCGCCTTTTCAGAAGAAAAGATGGGGACTGGGATTGTGACACTGCTGGTGACCCGATGGGCTTGTAGGGAGAGCCCGCCATGGGGGAACCGGGGGTAGACCGACACGGGGAGCCCGGGGCACTGGTTACAATGGGTGGACCGACGCGGGGAGTGTGTGGTATTACTCGCAACAGATGGTGGGATGGCTGCAACAGGCGTCGGTGCAAACACGAATGATGGGGCATCAGGACCCGCAGGCTCCGGACGCGGTTCCTTCACTGGAAGGATATGTTGACGGTTGCGTCTGCAGAGGACACCATCCACATCGACCAAGTAGGAACGTGGTTCATTTGAGGGGCTATGAATGTGCCCTAGTCTGGTATGCCCCTTGTCGGTTTGTAGGCGTACCACTTGTCCTTGAACCAGTGGTTTAAGCAGTTTGCTGGTCTTGTCATAAAAACACTTTTTCGTGTTGCGTTTAAATTGCAATCGCTCGTGGTGGGAGTGCAGACGTGCGGCTGCAGCTGTTGCTGGGAGACAGGCAGTGGTGGACGTGTCTGGCGGGACATTAGCCGCAGGGTGGCGTTCACTGGTAGTGCGCAGGGCTCTGGAAAGTGTGTCTTCTATGTGCATGTCTTTACCTTTCTTGTATACGATATGAAAGTCGAAATGCTGTAGCTGCATCATCATGCATCGTACACGTGCCGGTGCAGCGTGGATGGGCTTATTCAGAATCATGACCAGTGGCTGATGGTCAGTCTCAATAGTAATAGTTTTGCATCGCGCGACATCGCGCGGGGCTCCGAAAAACTGACCGTGTTCAAAAATTCTGCGCGGCAACGGCCTGCCGGCCCGCAGCCGTCTCGACGCCATACGTCACGTGCGAACTTCCCGCTGACTTCGCTCGAACTTCATGTCATTCACTCGACCTCCGCGTGGCCCCAGCTTCTGGTTTGGTCGCGCTTGCCGCATGCAGGCGCATGCTGGTGGGACCGGCCCTTTAGGTCGCGCTTGCCGCATTGAGTCACATGCTCGAGGGACAGACCCTTTAGTGTTCGGCATGGACTAGAAGGGCCAAGATGGCCTGTTTCCGTGCTGTAATTGTTATATGGTTATATGGTTATAATTCACCATACCGAGGAATCGCTGCAAACTGTCGGTGGGAATCGGCAGTTCGTTGATGGCGGCAGTCTTTAGTGGATCAGGTTTCAAACCATTACTGGTGAAAACATGGCCGACGTAGGTGACCTCCGGAACCCAGAACCTGCACTTAAGTGGGTTGAGTTTGAGGTTAATGTCTCTGGCATAGTTTAGTTTTTTTTTTAAGTTGGTGTTAAATCTCAGCCGTAGACGTGGATATCATCGACAATTATGGCACATGGGTATTCTACAAACAACTGTTCCATCGCGCGTTGGAAAACGTTGCTGGCTGAGTTGATACCGAATGGCATTCTTAAAAATTTGTAATGGCCAAATGGAGTTGCAAAAGTCGTCAAAGCAGATGATGCACTGTCCAGTGGTATTCGCCAGAAGGAGCTTTTAGCATCTAGAACCGAGAATACCATTGCATTTCCAATCTGTGCAGCCATGTCCTCTGTGGTTCTCATCGGGTAGTGAGGGCGTTTGATTGCGGTGTTTAGGTCTCTGGGGTTGAAGCAGACACGTATCCCATCTTTGATTTTCTTGGTGGCAACGACCATAGTGGAAACAAGGTCAGAGGGGTCGCTAACCTCGGCAATAACTCCGATGAAGACCATGCATTTGAGTTCAGTGTGTATTCTTTCCCGCATGGCATGGGGAATGCGATGTGGTGCGCGGACCACGGGTGTAACTGTAGGATCCACAGCGATGAGGATCGCTTGAGAGGGAGAGACGAAAGAAGGAGATGTCAGGCAAGCTGATTCAGTGCGATGCTTGCAGTATGTGGGAGGTCAAGGACACCGCTGGTGCCTCTGGCTGCTACAAATGCGAAAAATGCATCCAGGTAGAGCTCCTGAAGGGCCGTGTTGGGGAACTGGAGAAGCAAGTGGACGACCTCCGGTTCGTACGAGAAACGGAGTCGTTCCTCGACAAGTCCTACAGTACGATTGTTACACCTAAGGTACTGGAAGAGAGAAGGTGGGAGACAGTGAGAAAGGGAGGGAAGCATGGAATGCCAACGTCCCCGGGTGGTGTACCTCTTGTAAACAGGTTCATCCGCTTAGAAGCTGTTGGGACAGAAGACGTGAGCGGCGGACTGGCTTGCGATGCGAATAGGGCTGTTGAGCCAAAACCAAAAAGGCCTAAGGCAGGCAAGGCCATTGTAGTGGGAGACTCCATCGTGAGAGGTACGGACAGGGGTTTCTGCGGCAACAGACGGGATGCGAGGATGGTGTGCTGCCTTCCCGGTGCCAGGATCCAGGATGTCACGGACAGAGTGCAGAAAATCCTCAAGGGCGAAGGTGAACATCCGGAAGTGGTAGTGCATGTCGGCACAAACGATGTCGGAAAAAAGGGGATGAATATTCTGCAGCGTGACTTTAGAGAGCTCGGAAAAATGTTGAAAAGCAGGACCTCCAGGGTTGTTATCTCCGGTTTGCTTCCAGTTCCCCGTGCTGGCGAGAGCAGGAACAGGGAGATACGGGACCTGAACGTGTGGCTGAGGAACTGGTGCATGGGGCAGGGATTTAGATTCTTAGATCACTGGGATCTGTTTTGGGGTAAGGGGGAACTGTACAAAAGGGACGGATTGCATCTTAACAGGTGTGGGACCAGCATTCTGGCAGGCAGGTTTGCCACTGCTACACGGGTGGCTTTAAACTGAATAAGGGGGGTGGGGTGTTGAATGGGATAGTGGAGGATGGAGTTAAAGGGAAAGGGTTTCTTAAATGTGTGAGCGTAGAGACCGAGGGGTGTAAAATGAGGGTAGAAGAAATAGGTAGCAAGGTGAAAAGTAAAAGTGGCAGGCAGACAAAACCAGGGCAAAAATCAAAAAGGGCCACTTTTCAACATAATTGTATAAGGGGTAAGAGTGTTGTAAAAACAAGCCTGAAGGCTTTGTGTCTCAATGCAAGGAGCATTTGTAATAAGGTGGATGAGTTGAATGTGCAGATAGCTATTAATGACTATGATATAGTTGGGATCACGGAGACATGGCTCCAGGGTGATCAAGGCTGGGAGCTGAACATCCAGGGATATTCAATATTCAGGAGGGATAGACAGAAAGGAAAAGGAGGTGGGGTAGCGTTACTGATTAGAGAGGGGATTAATGCAATGGAAAGGAAGGACATTAGTTTGGAGGATGTGGAATCGGTATGGGTAGAGCTGCGAAACACTAAGGGGCAGAAAACGCTGGTGGGTGTTATGTACAGGCCACCTAACAGTAGTAGTGAAGTTGGAGATGGTATCAAACAGGAAATTAGAAATGCGTGCGACAAAGGCAAAACAGTTATAATGGGTGACTTCAATCTACATATAGATTGGGTGAATAAAATTGGCAGGGGTGCTGAGGAAGAGGATTTCTTGGAATGTATGCGGGATAGTTATCTAAATCAACATGTAGAGGAACCAACGAGAGAGCAGGCTATTTTAGACTGGGTATTGAGTAATGAGGAAGGGTTAGTTAGCAATCTTGTTGTACGTGCCCCCTTGGGCAAGAGTGACCATAATATGGTTGAGTTCTTCATTAGGATGGAGAGTGACATTGTTAATTCAGAAACAATGGTCCTGAACTTAAAGAAAGGTAACTTTGAGGGTATGAGACGTGAATTGGCCAAGATTGACTGGCAATTAATTTTAAAAGGGTTGACGGTGGATATGCAATGGAAGACATTTAAAGGCTGCATGGATGAACTACAAAAATTGTTCATACCAGTTTGGCAAAAGAATAAATCAGGGAAGGAAGTACATCCATGGATAACAAGGGAAATCAGGGATAGTATCAAAGCGAAGGATGATGCGTACAAATTAGCCAGAAAAAGCAGCATACTGAAGGACTGGGAGAAATTCAAAGACCAGCAGAGGAGGACAAAGGGCTTAATTAGGAAAGGGAAAATAGATTATGAAAGAAAACTGGCAGGGAACATAAAAACTGACTGGAAAAGATTTTATAGATATGTGAAAAGAAAGAGATTAGTTAAAACAAATGTAGGTCCCTTGCAGTCAGAAACAGGTGAGTTGATCATGGGGAACAAGGATATGGCGGACCAATTGAATAACTACTTTGGTTCCGTCTTCACTAAGGAAGACATAAATAATTTGTCAGAAATAGCAGGGGACCGAGGGTCAAAGGAGTTGGAGAAATTGAGTGAAATCCAGGTTAGCCGGGAAGTGGTGTTGGGTAAATTGAATGGATTAAAGGCCGATAAATCCCCAGGGCCAGATAGGCTGCATCCCAGAGTACTTAAGGAAGTAGCTCCAGAAATAGTGGATGCATTAGTAATAATCTTTCAAAACTCTTTAGATTCTGGAGTAGTTCCTGAAGATTGGCGGGTAGCAAACGTAACCCCACTTTTTAAGAAGGGAGGGAGAGAGAAAATGGGGAATTACAGACCAGTTAGTCTAACATCGGTAGTGGGGAAACTGCTAGAGTCAGTTATTAAAGATGGGATAGCAGCACATTTGGAAAGTGGTGAAATCATTAGACAAAGTCAGCATGGATTTACGAAAGGTAAATCATGTCTGACGAATCTTATATAATTTTTCGAGGATGTAACTAGTAGCGTGGATAGGGGAGAACCAGTGGATGTGGTGTATCTGGACTTCCAGAAGGCTTTCGACAAGGTCCCACATAAGAGATTAGTATACAAACTTAAAGCACACGGCATTGGGGGTTCAGTATTGATGTGGATAGAGAACTGGCTGGCAAACAGCAAGCAAAGAGTAGGAGTAAACGGGTCCTTTTCACAATGGCAGGCAGTGACTAGTGGGGGTACCGCAAGGCTCAGTGCTGGGACCCCAACTATTTACAATATATATTAATGATCTGGATGAGGGAATTGAAGGCAATATCTCCAAGTTTGCGGATGACACTAAGCTGGGGGGCAGTGTTAGCTGTGAGGAGGATGCTAGGAGATTGCAAGGTGACTTGGATAGGCTGGGTGAGTGGGCAAATGTTTGGCAGATTCAGTATAATGTAGATAAATGTGAGGTTATCCATTTTGGTGGCAAAAACGGGAAAGCAGACTATTATCTAAATGGTGGCCGATTGGGAAATGGGGAGATGCAGCGAGACCTGGGTGTCATGGTACACCAGTCATTGAAGGTAGGCATGCAGGTGCAGCAGGCAGTAAAGAAAGTGAATGGTATGTTAGCTTTCATTGCAAAAGGATTTGAGTATAGGAGCAGGGAGGATCTACTGCAGTTGTACAGGGTCTTGGTGAGACCACACCTGGAGTATTGTGTACAGTTTTGGTCTCCAAATCTGAGGAAGGACATTATTGCCATAGAGGGAGTGCAGAGATGGTTCACCAGACTGATTGAATTGAATTGAATTGAATTGAATTGAATTGAATTGAATTGAATTGAATTGAATTACCTTTATTGTCATTCAGACCTTACGGTCTGAACAAAATTTCGTGCCTGCAGTCATACATACAATGATACAATAATAACAACAATAAACACAAATTAACTTCCACCACAGTGAGTCCTCCAAACACCTCCTCACTGTGGTGGAGGCAAAAATCTTAGGGTTGTAGTCTCTCCCTCTGCTCCCTCTGCGCTGAGGCAATTCCCCACCGGGCGATGGTATGAACAGTCCCGCAGCTCACCGAACCCCGCGAACGGGCCGGGTCATACACTGCGGCCCGGGGTGGTCGAAGCCGCCGCACCTCCAGTCCAGCACACGCAGCCGCCGGCCCGCGGCTGAACCCAGGACTCTGGGCACCGCCGCCAGAACGTCGTCCCAGCCACCGGAGCACCGTCCCAGCCCCTGGACCAGATCGCCCTCACGTGAGTACCGTTCCACCCTCAGGCTGGGCCACTCCGACGGGAGTGCCGTTCCTCCCTCGGGCTGGGCCACTCCAGCGGGAGTGCCGTTCCTCCCTCAGGCTGGGCCACTCCAGCGGGAGTGCCATTCCTCCCTCGGGCTGGGCCACTCCAGCAGGAGTGCCGTTCCTCCCTCGGGCTGGGCCACTCCAGCGGGAGTGCCATTCCTCCCTCGGGCTGGGCCACTCCAGCCCCTCACCATGCCGCTCTCACGGGAGCACCGTTCCATCCCGGGCTGGGCCGGGAGCGAGCCCAGGACAAGTCCTGTCAGCTGCCTCCAGAGTCCCGAGGTCGCCGGCTCCGCTAGGCCTCAGCGTAGACGGAGAAGGGGGATACGACAAAAAGGTCGTATTCCCCCGAAGGGAGTGACAGCAGCCCCCGTTTCACCCCCCACCCCCCTCCCCACATAAACACAGCCTAAAAACCAAAAACATAACTAGACAAAAACGAAAAAAAACAATACAAAAAAGTAAAAACCAACGGACTGCAGGCGAGCTGCTGCTGCCAGGGCAGTGCCGCCACTTCCGGGATGTGGGACTGGGATGATTCCTGGGATGTCAGGACTGTCTTATGAAGAAAGACTGGATAGACTTGGTTTATACTCTCTAGAATTTAGGAGATTGAGAGGGGATCTTATAGAAACTTACAAAATTCTTAAGGGGTTGGACAGGCTAGATGCAGGAAGGTTGTTCCCGATGTTAGGGAAGTCCAGGACAAGGGGTCACAGCTTAAGGATAAGGGGGAAATCTTTTAAAACCGAGATGAGAAGAACTTTTTTCACACAGAGAGTGGTGAATCTCTGGAACTCTCTGCCGCAGAGGGTAGTTGAGGCCAGTTCATTGGCTATATTTAAGAGGGAGTTAGATGTGGCCCTTGTGGCTAAGGAGATCATGGGGTATGGAGAGAAGGCAGGTACGGGATACTGAGTTGGATGATCAGCCATGATCATATTGAATGGCGGTGCAGGCTCGAAGGGCCGAATGGCCTACTCCTGCACCTAATTTCTATGTTTCTATGTTTCTATGATCCTGTACGTTGTGGGCAGCTTGCCAAGTTTGTCGTTGAACAGGTCTTTGTACTGGGACAGCAGCTGCTGTGTTGGCTCTTCTGTTAAACAAAGTTTGTGGACAGCACGTCCAAAATATACCAGCCCCAGGTCATGGCACACTGATGCTAACAAGGTTTCAGAGTTGGATTGAACGAAATAAAACATCAGGTTTCTTATTTGGTCATCTACAGTGTCAGCTTTCCCAAGTCGGTGCAGGACTTCACCTCCATAAGCATGTAGTGTGGAGGAGTCCTTTTTAATTCACTCTGTGCTCGTGATCTTGTTAAACTCCCTTAATGACATCACGTTGACCTTTGCACCTGTATCGACTTTAGCAGTCAAGGTCTTGACGTTTATGACCATGGTCGCTGCTGGATCAAGCAGTTTGCCGGAGGAGCAGAGGAGAGAATGCACTGATGAGTTGTTGGCGGTGTTACCAGAATGGTTCTCGTGGGAAGCATCGTTGTGTTCTTGGGAATCAGAGTCAGACAGTTCTTGGTGTAACAGGTGCAGATTTGTCCTTGAGGTAGTGTACCCACGAGACCGACAACACATCGCAGAGTGATTAAGCTTCTTGCAGTGGTTTCCCATGGGCTACGCAAAACTGGCGCCCTCTAGAGTGGAAATAGTTGCAGTTGGGGCATCGCGTGGCAGGCACTTTTCCGAGGCACATTTGAAGCGTTACAGGGAGAGTAGTTAACAACATTGTGTTGCTGTTACTGATGAGCTGGGAGGTGCGGAGTCTGCGAGTGGGGCAACGACCTCTGCCATGCGACATGAATGAATAGCTTGATCTAAAGTCAGTTCTGGGTTTCGAAGGAGCTTGGCCCTTAGCTTGCGATCGCTCATTCCCCCGACAACCTTTATTTATTTATTTATTTATTTTATTAGAAGTAGACATATTATAAAGTATAGTTGCATATTATAGTAAAAAAAAGTTTTCATATACATCAGCCATACATTATTAAAATTTTCAGTTGTCGATTACTTCTACTTCTAATGTTTTTTTTTATATAGAAAAGAGAGTAAGAGATAGCAACGTTACAAACATCAAAAAAAGAACAAAAAAGGTGGAATGGATTACTTATAATACGTCATTGGAGATAGGTTCGTAGGTTATAAAATATGACTTTTCATCTAATCCCGAGTTCAAGTTTCAGTTGGGTTTTCGTGCCGAGCCAGTCTATCCCGTCAGATAATTAATGAATGGAGCCCATATTTTATCAAAAAGTTCTTGTTTGTCCATTAAGACAAGTCTAATTCTTTCTAGATATAGAGTCTCCGACATTTCCACAATCCACATTTTAATTATGGGGGTCGTAGGGCCTTTCCAAAATTTTAATATTAATTTTTTCCCGGTTATTATACTGTAGTCGAGGAAATTTCTTTGACTTGTTGTAAGTGTTAAACTTTGCTCTGATATTCCAAGTATTATTAATTTTGAGCTTGGATCCAGTTTTGTGTTAATAACTTCTGAGATTATTTCAAAAATATCAGTGCAGAAATGTTTAATTTTTATACAATTTGCAAACATATGTGTTAAATTAGCATCTAGATATAGACATTTATCACAAATAGGAGCGATTTGTGGGAAGATTTTATTTAGTTTTATTTTAGAGTAGTGTAATCTATGTAAAAGTTTAAATTGCATGTCTGGCATTTAAAAATGCATTTAAAAATTTAAATTGCATGTCTGGCATGTCTGGCATGTCTGGCATTTAAAACTTTAAAGCATGTCTGGCATTTAACGAACATTGATGTATATGTTGTAAACTTTCGTTCCACAAATCTTTCGTTATAGGATGACCTAATTCATTTTCCCATGTATGTCTATATGGTTCCGTCGGTGGTGCCTCGTTGTTTAGGAGGATGTTATAAATATAAGCTATTCATTTTTCAGTGTTAGGATGCTTGTTCAAACATTCATCAAGGATTTCTGGTTCCCTAGTCCTGTAGACCTGTGTGTTAGATTTAACATAATCTCTAATTTGTAGATATCTGAAGAAATTATTTGAGTGCAGTCCATGATTCTGTTGTAACTCCTGAAATGAAAGAAAAGTGCCTTTCCCATAAAGATGTCCAATCTTTTTAATTCCATAATTTTTCCATTTTGTGAAACCCTTATCCAAAAAGGATGGTTTGAATAAGGGATTATTTACAATGGGAAGGCATAATGGTATATTATTCAATTTTAAAACTTTTTTTTTAATTGTTTCCAAATTCGTATTCCACTATGTATTATGGGGTTCTCCTTATAGGTTTTTATTTTGCAGTTTTGTGGTAGCACATATGATCAGTCCAATTTCAAAAGGTAACAGTCTTCCTTTTCCATCCTTAACCAATCTGGTTGTTGATACAGTTCTTCCAGCCAGAAATTCATGTTTTTAATATGGACAGCCCAAAAATAAAACAAGAAATTTGGCAAAGCCAAACCTCTTTGATTTACATAAATGTTTTTTACTTATTCTATGATTCTTATAATCCCAGATAAAACTTGTAACAATGGAGTCGACTTTTTTGAAAAAAGTTTTTGGGATATATATATCGGAATTAATTGAAATAGGTACAGTAGTTGCGGTAAGAAGATCATTTTTATAGCATTAATTCTACCAAGCATTGAAATGGGAAGTGTTTTCCAGTATTGAATATTCTTGTGTAGTTTATTCAGTAAGGGTGGAAAATTTAGTTTAAATAAAGATGTATATGTCATAGTTACATAGATTCCTAAGTATTTAAATTTATCTTTAACTATTTTAAAAGGGGATTGTTGTAATGTATGTAGATGGAGTTTTGTTATTGGCATGATTTCACTTTTATTCCAATTAATTCTATATCCTGAGAACTGACCAAATTGAGTTATTAAATTTAATAGATTTGGAATACTAGTTTCTAACTTTGTAATATATATTAGTACATCATCTGCACATAAGGAAATTTTATTCCTTGTTTCTCTAGTGTTATATCGCCCGACAATCTTATCACGCACCAGTTCATTAGTCAACTCACCAAAGTGGCAGCGTGTAGCCATATGTCGTAAATCACGGATGAAATGTTCGACAGGTTCATCGACCTGTTGCTGATGGATGAAAAACGTTCTTTCAAGGATGCGATTCGAAGGCAGGTCACAGAACTCTCTAAATTTTCTGAGTAGAACAGTTGGATTGTCGATAGTTTCTGCAGGCACTAGGACCTGGCCATAAGTGACGTTGATAGCTGGGGCAAACTTGAAGTTGCCTGCGCGAATCATTGCCTCTGGACCCGCTAGATTGCGCAGTAGTGATGCCTTTAGATCATTGGGGTCATTTCAGTGAACGATGCGAATATAGTGAGCATAGTCACGTTCAAACATACGCGATCGCTCGGCTATGTCAGAGTCAAAAACAAGAGGACTTGGCTTACGACAGGAGTTGGCCATAACGGTGAAAAATTACAAGATAAAACTGATAAGGAAAATAAATCGCGATAAACAAACAGAGTGGGTTAGAACCATTTTTCTGACACGACGTAATTACCAGACACATACACGGGTAAAGGTATAAGCATCTTTAATAGACACCTCAGTATCAGATATGCAGTACATTATACGTCCAAGCTGCTGTATCTACTAAATGCAATGAACAAGTTCTTAACATTATAAAGCATGCACTAGGCGGGGTTTTAATTAATAAGCATTCTGATTGGCTAACATGCAATAGCCAAACTACACCTGCCTTCTCCCCATAACCCTTGATGCCCATTCTAATCAAGAATTTGTCCATCTCTGCCTTAAAAATGTCCACTGGCTTGGCCTATATTCAACCCTATATTCATTTCTCATATACATTTTTATAAAATACTTATAACTTCCATTTTATATAAGCTGCTCATTTTTCTGTCTTACATCCTCTTTTGTTCCTACCTTTAGATCCCTTTCTTCGCGCAGTCATGTATTATGCACCTTTTGATTGTCACGAGCCTCTCTTCACTGTAGATTTAATCTATATTTCTAGTCATTCAGAGAGCTCCAACTGCTCATTAATTTTAGCGCTCACATGTTTAGTTAATTCCATACTTGGATGCACCTTTCCCTTTTCATTTACTGTTCCAAATGATGTTTTGATCACTTTTAGTTGGTCCTTGACCAATTCCTCAGGACAAGAACTATTACTGCTGGTTTCATTGTGGATTGGAATGTCATTAATCAAAGAAAAATATTTAACGTCAATTTCAGGCTGTTCTCTTCATCTTTGTATCATTAGTATATCTACCAAAATCAGCATCATCAATGTCCCCCATTATTACATTGCTGTTATAGTCATAGAGTAATAGTCATGCAGCATGGAAACAGGACTAGCTTGCCTCCACCAACTAATATGCCCACATCGACCAACATACCCCATCTCCACTAGTTCCACCTGCTTGTATTTGGCTCATATCCCTCTAGAGTCTAAACCTATCCTACCCATGTACTGTACGTATCCAAATGTTCTTAAACTTTGTGATAGTACCTGCCTCAACTACCTTCACTGGCAGCTCATTCCATATACTTACCACCATTTGTGTAAAAAAGTTGCCCCTCAGGCTCATAATAAATCTTCCCCCTCTCACCTTAAAACTATGTCCTCTTGATTTCTCTAGCCTGGGTAAAGGATTGCGATGCATTTAGCTCTATAAGATGTTATATATCGCTATAAGATGACCTCTCATAATCCTACGCTCAAAGGAATACATTCCTATCCTGCTCACCTCTCTTTATAGCTCAGGTTCTTGATTCCTGGCAACATAATCAACCTCATTGTTCGTGCAAGTAGTTTCATAGTTTTGAAAACTAGGACACATGAAACTGAAATCCTCTAGGTCTTCTGGGTTAGTTGACAATCCACCTGCCTTGGTTCTTAATAAAGCGTTGTAAACGTTATTATGTACATTCAGTTAAGAATAGGGGAGCATTGATTTTTGCAAATCATTTTGTGTAACAGTCAGATCAGAAGATCAGAATCGTTTATTGTCATTTGAATAGGTTCAAACGAAATTACGTTTCTGCAGTCATAACACAAACAAAAACAAAAAAAACAAAACACACAATTACACAATTACACACAAATATCCATTACATTGAATCCCCAAACACCACCTCACTGTGATGGAAGGCAAAAGTCTTATCTCTTCCCCATTCTCTGTGCCCATTCCTCTCCCGCAGTCAAGCAGCCAAACTGTTGCATCGAGCCGATCGGAGCTCCTGATGTTAGATGTTAGAGCCCCTCTGGTGGGCGATGGTAATTCCTATGGCCGTTTAAGCTGTGCGGGGCGATGTAAGGCCCCTCTCTGGGTCGATTTAAACCCCTCGATTCGTGCGGGCGATGTTTGCCATTGCGGGAGCTCCGAAAAGCGGTCTCCCACCAGGGACCCGCGAGCTCCCGATGTTACCGTCCACAGGGCCTGCAGCAGAAGCCTCCGAGCTCTGAAGTCGGGTCGCATCCGCGCGCCACCTCAGCGCTCCGCACTCCGAAGTCGGCCAGCTCTGTGATGGTGAGTCCACAGGCTCCATGACTGGAGCCCCAGGTCGGTTCCGGTTGGAGGCCGCCGGCTCCATGATGTTAGTCCAGTGATTCCATAATGAACAGTTTTGAAAAGAACCATGATGTTTGCAACACTTCAGTGGAGCAGAAAATACAAATGAATGAATGGAAATGATTGAGTTCAAAATAGAGGGATGTTTTTACAATGGCCGAGTGTGACACCATTGGAGAAAGCAGCGCTGATGTCAGTAATTTATGTGGGTGGAATAAAGCACAAGAATACAAGGAAATGGGAAGAGGGGGCAAACAGACTACTCACGCCTGCCCTGCCATTCAACATGATCATGACCGCCAAAGGTTTTTAGCTTTCAATACAAATATATCTAAAGACCTTTCTCAAGTGCCAATGAACAAAGCTAACATGGTACAAGGTTATTGATTTTACCCGAGCCTAAGGCAGGGAAGTGAAGGATGAGTCACAATCGTGATTTAGTTTGGTTGCTTTGGTAGTTTGGAGCTGCTCTGCTCTCACTTGGAAAGCGTGCAACAAGATAGCAAAGGTTGTGAACAGAATATGAATGTGGATGAGTGAATAAGTAAAATAAAATTTAGTAAGTTTGAGAACAGAAACTGTGAGATAGGCGTGGCAGAGTGGCTCAGTGGCTCAGTGGTAGAACTGCTTCCTCACTGCACCAGAGACCTGGGTTAGATCCTGACTATGGGTGCTGTCTGTACACAGTTTTATGTTCTCCCCGTGACTGCGAGGGTTTTCTCGGAGTTTCCTACCACACTCCAAAGACATGCGGGATAATTTCCCTTTATAAATTATCCCTGGTATGTAGGATATGAAATTGGGATAACATTGTGCGAATGTACAAATCATCGTTGGTTGGTTTGCCGGGGGGGGGGGGGGGGGGGGGGGGGGGGGGGGGGGGGTGGGGGGGGGGGGGGGGGGGGGGGGGGGGGGGGGGGGGGGGGGGGGGGGGGGGGGGGGGGGGGGGGGGTGGGGGGGGGGGGGGGGGGGGGGGGTGGGGGGGATTGGTCCTGTTTCCTGTGTCTGTATCTCTAAACTAAAGATAAAATGTGGGTTGGCAAAGAAGTGGATAGCAAAGGTCAGTGTTGAGGTAGAAAGGAGCAATGCGTATTGCTGAGATGGAATCTATTTAGGTGGGGGACTGTCTGTATAAATGGGGACTTAACTCTGCTAATGACAGGATCGCTCTTCTGTAACCTGGTGGTCTGGCAATCATCACCCTTAAGGCCAAGCACCAAAAACTGCCTCAGGAGCAAAATTCTCAAAATAAGGTGCATTGTGAGGTGAAGCTGGCGCTAATGCTAAATGCCGAAAGCAGTGTGCAACAGATGGAAAAGTGACATAACGAACTGCAGATGCTGGAATCTTGAGTATAACATATAGTGCTGGAGTAACTCTGCAGGTCAGGCGATATCTCTGGAGGGAATAAACTGGTAATGTTTCTGGCTGAAACGCCGCCTGTTTAATTCTTCCAGAGATGCTCTCTGACTTGCAGAGTTTTGTATTTTATGCAACAGATACAGTGCATTCAGAAAGTATTCAGACCCCTTCACTTTTTCCACATTTTGTAACATTACAGCCTTATTTTAAAATGGATACATTTTTTTGTTTTTAATCATCAACCTAGACACAATACCTCAGAATGAAGAAGCGAAAACAGATGTTTAGAAACTTTTGAAAAGTAATTAAAAATAAATAACATATCACATTTACTTAAGTATTCAGACCTTTTGCTGTGACACTCAAAATTGAGCTTGGGTTCATCCTGTTTCCATTGAATATCCTTGAGATGGTTTCTACAACGTGATTGGAGTCCACCAGTGGTAAATTAAATTGATTGGACATGATTTGGAAAGGGACACACCTGCCTATATAAGTCCCACAGTTGACAGTGCATGTCAGAGCAAAAACCAAGCCATGAAGACGAAGTAATTATCTGTAGACATCCGAGACAGGATTGTGTTGAGAAACAGATCTGGGAAAGGGTATAAAACAATTTCTGCAGCATTACAGGTCCCTAAGAGCAAAGTGGTCTCCATCATTCTTAAATTGAAGAACTTTTGGAACCACCGCGACTCTTCATAGAGCTGCCCGCCTGGCCAAACTGAGCAATCAGGGGAGAAGGACCTTGGTCCACGAGGTGACCAAGGGCATGATGGTCACTCTGACAGAGTTCCAAGTTCAAGTTCAAGTGAGTTTATTGTCATGTGTCCCTGATAGGACAATGAAATTGCTTTGCTTCAGCACACAGAACATAGTAGGCATTGACTACAAAACACATGAATAAATAAACTGATAAAGTGCAAATAACAGATAATGGGTTATTAATGTTCAGAGTTTTGTCCGAGCCAGGTTTAATAGCCTGATGGCTGCGGGGAAGTACCTATTCCTGAACCTGGTCGTTGCAGTCTTCAGGCTCCTGTACCTTCTACCTGAAGGTAGCAGGGAGATGAGTGTGTGGCCAAGATGGTGTGGGTCTTTGATGATACTGCCAGCCTTTTTGAGCCAGCGACTTCGATAAATCCCCTCGATGGAAGGGAGGTCAGAGCCGATGATCGACTGGGCAGTGTTTACTACTTTTTGTAGTCTCTTCCTCTCCAGGGCACTCAAGTTGCCGAACCAAGCCACGATGCAACCGGTCAGCATGCTCTCTACTGTGCACCTGTAGAAGTTAGAGAGAGTCCTCCTTGACAAACCGATTCTCCGTAATCTTCTCAGGAAGTAGAGGCGCTGATGTGCTTTCTTGATAATTGCATCAGTTTTCTCGGACCAGGAAAGATCTTCAGAGATGTGCACGCCCAGGAATTTGAAGCTCTTGACACTTTCAACCATCGACCCATTGATATAAACGAGACTGTGGATCCCCATCCTACTCCTTCCAAAGTCCACAATCAGTTCCTTGGTTTTGCGGCTGTTGAGGGCCAGGTTATTGTGCTGGCACCATATGGACAGTTGCTCGATCTCTCTTCTATACTCGGACTCATCCCCATCAGTGATACGTCCCACAACAGTGGTGTCGTCAGCGAACTTGATGATGGAGTTCGCACTATGACCGGCTATGCAGTCATGAGTATAGAGTGAGTACAGCAGGGCGCTGAGCACGCAGCCTTGAGGTGCTCCCATGCTGATTGTTATCGATTCTGACACATTTCCACCAATACGAACAGACTGTGGTCTGTGAATGAGGAAGTCGAGGATCCAATTGCAGAGTGATGCGCAGAGACCCAGTTCTGCGAGTTTGGTAACCAGCTTGGAGGGGATGATAGCATTAAATGCCGAGCTGTAATCAATGAATAACAGCCTGACATATGAGTTTTTGTTCTCCAAGTGGTCTAGGGTGGAGGGCCAGTGAAATCGCATCCACCGTTGATCTGTTGTGGCGGTAAGTGAACTGCAGTGGGTCCAGGTTTTTGTTGAGTTAGGAGTTGATTTG